>NC_056739.1:1006861293-1007111293 GCF_019279795.1 Protopterus annectens
AATACTCCAGAGAAAGATTTGACCAGGCAAGATCAAACACCATGCAGCCATTGTTTATAATGTGAGGGCTTACTATTTTATTTTTCTGTTTCACATGGTACAGTCAAAAGGAAAAAGGGATATGAATGAAATAAAATGGATGACTCTCAACCTGTTAACCTAGACAAGTTATACAAAAATAAATTCTAAGTGAACTAAAAAGTGGTGATTACATATTGTATTACATTTATTATCCTTAGAATAAACATGGAAGGGATAAATGTTGCATTTAATTGACAAGAGTCCTTGTTTCTAGATGCTATTACCTCCTGAGGTCAGAAATATGTCTGACTTTAAACTATCTGTAGATGGTCTTTTCACCTCACATTTTATCTAAAAGAAAATGTTAAAGTTGTTAATGTATGGGAATTGCTCTTTCTTAGACTCATTTCAGCCACAAAGTCAATTGTAAATGCAGTATATATGCAAATGTTGCAGCATGTGCTTAGGAGATGAGAGGAAAAAAGACAATGTTTACTTACTCCAAACTGACTGTGACCATAGACCAGCCCTGAACCCATACCCTGGTACTATGATGGAAAGCTTGTAACCATGGTAATGTGCTGCATGCTATTACCTCATGTATGCATCATTAGTAAGAATCACAGGCCTAAAGCAGATGCTCTACGCTGACCATCTTAAAAACTCCAGCTATACTCTGTCACATATTGTCTACTCAGAGGCAATTTCTGCTTAGCATACAAGGCCATGTCAAACCCAGAGCTGTTGGACATGCTACACTTAAAGAAATCCCAATCCCTCAGAGCCACACACTCCAGGGATCTAAACCTTGTCATCACAATAAACAAAACATGCTGGAAGGATAGGTTTCTGACCCAGAGACTCCCCAGACTCTGGAATAGATTGCCCATATATGTCAAGCAGAGTGCCTCTTTGGCCCTCTTCAAAAGGAACCTTGACGATTGGATGGCAGAAAGGAAATTTACCCCGGGGATCACGTCAGTCGCCCTGCTAGACAGGGGTCCAGGGAAGTAAATAGTGTGGGAAGAAATAGCCAGGGAATTGTAATGGTTAGGCTTGTATAGGCCCTAGGGCTGATAGCCTAGTATCAATCTATGAACCTATGTATACAGCACTCATTACCTGAAAGATATCAGTTGTTTCTCATTTTGGTTTTATTCACTATGTTTGCTGTTGAATTGTAAATACCCATACTGCAGTTGTTGTTTCTCCCAATGTCTTTATTATCTGAAAAAAAAAACAGTGCAGTCCTGCTTGATGTGCTAACCCCGTGCAGGTACTTGCGTAGTTTGCATCCTGGTTATACTATATCTAAATAGACTTATGCTTGCCTGACAGGCAATCTTGTGCTGCACTTTTTAATTGTTTTATACTGTAATTTCCTATAATTGCCATTATATCATTGAAATAAGCATTCATTGATTTAGTTACACCCTGATTGTGTTATGCTTGCATTGCACACTGTACTGCACTGACTGACATCTAAGTGATTCATGTTAAGCTTATGCCTCTGAGAATGCATGGCTAAGATGTTCTAGTTGTTGTACTTGTTCTTAAGAGACAACCTGTCTCTGTCCCTTAATTTGTCCTTTGTCACTCAATGTCAAAACATGCAGCTAGTCTTCTACTTATTTACTTTTCCTGTGTACCCCACTCTATGCCTTCCCGATACCCTTAGTGACCATTCACCTGCTTTCATCCTCAGAAAAAAAATTCACTCCCCAAATAACATCATTTTCAAATTCATTTGCAACAAAAACAACTTCTCTCTTCCTTTATTTATCACTCTACTCCAGCAGCATGACTGGACCTCCCCTAAAAAGACCCCAGCTCAATCTTGCAGTCAAATGTTTTAATGATGCTTTCATGAACATACTTAATATGCTAGCCTCCATGAGGAAAATTCGTGCCAAATCCAAACATTTACCATGGCTAACCCATAATTCCAAGGCCTTACTCAAACAAAGTGGCAAAGCCTGGTCAATATACCACCAGACTAGCAACACAACAGACCTACTAAAATATAAACAACTGTAGAACCAAGCTAAAAAAGCAAATCTTACTTGACAAAAAATATTTTTTTCCTAGGATCTCAACAGACACATACACACAACCCTGTAAACATCTGGCATAGCATCAACATCTTCCTAAAGCCCAGTATAGCTTCTACTCCCCCCCAACACAAATGTCACAGAACCATATCCTCACAATTCAACTTTCACTTCATCAACTCTATAACATCCCTTATACATAAAGACCCCACTATGGCTCTAACCATCCCCAATCCCATCAATTCCCCTAACTCTTTTACCATATCACCAATCCAGACTAGCTACATCAAAAATATTCTTACTAAGCATAAACCCTCATCTCCAGTTGCTGACCTTCCCCCAAATGATTTTTTAAAGCTAGCTGCACCATGTATCTGTTATCCTGTATCTATCCACATTAATTGTTCCATCTTTGAGAAGTATGCCCCCACTATCTGCAAATCTCTCACATCATACCTCTCCACAAAGGTGGTCCATCCACTGATTTCTCTAATTACTTCCCTATTGCACTCCTCTCTCCTGTAGCTAAACTCCTTGAAAAATGCATCCACCATCAACTACTTGATTACTTACTTAATAACAACATGCTGTCCAACTCACAGCATTGATTCAGACCCAAGCACAGCACCAGTACTGCCTTGATCAGTTTCATCAATGCAATTAAACACCTAAAAAACAAAGGCCTTCTCATCTCCTCAGTCTTTCCAGACAAGTCAAAAGCATTTGGCACTGTCTGCCATAAAAAACTTATTGACAAACTCACCACCTTCAACTTAAGATCTTCATCCCTTCACTGGTTTTGTAGTTACCTCTCCAATAGACAACAGTTCACCAAATGGGATAACACCCTCACCCCTCTGCCTGTCTCTGTAGGAGTTCCACAAGATACCATCTTAGCCCCCCTTCTCTTCACCGTATTCACTAATAACCTCCCCACTGCCACCCAGTATGCCACCATAATCCAGTATGCAGATGATGCCACCCTCATCTGCTCTGCTCCTACCACCCCTGAACTTCAGGAAAAAACACAAAAATTCCTGTTAGTTA
This sequence comes from Protopterus annectens, assembly GCF_019279795.1. Classification (NCBI taxonomy): domain Eukaryota; kingdom Metazoa; phylum Chordata; order Ceratodontiformes; family Protopteridae; genus Protopterus; species Protopterus annectens. Next base: position 1,006,864,413 of record NC_056739.1, read on the forward strand.
TGGAAACCTACCTTGTAGATAATGAACTCATCCTTAACCCAAAAAAAAAAAAAAAACTCACGGACTTCACCAAAAATAAAACCTCTTAATAATTCTCCACTCACCATCTATCTATTCATCCAAAATCAACTAAATATTAAAACGAACTTCAAAAACAAAAAAAATATGATGAAAGTTCCAACAAACATGTTTATTGTTAGTGCTTTCATCTACTACAATCTTTAAACTTCTTCAGACAACAAACATTCATTCACTCAAGTTTAAATAGCATGTATAACCATGACATGACTTCCTGAGATTCATAAAGCTGCATTCCACATAAAATTCACTTGTCAGTGCAAATGTTATGACTGCATCTAAAATATCAACTAAAAAATTACTATTAAGTGTAATTATAAAACATATATATATATATATATATATATATATATATATATATATATATATATGTGTGTGTGTGTGTGTGTGTGTGTGTGTGTGTGTGTGTGTGTGTGTGTACACACACAAACCACAGTTATTATCTGTGTAGTGATTTTAACTGTAATACACACTTCAGGGAACTGTATTCATTTAGACCCGGGAAAGCTTGGACATTTAATTTTAGTTGCCACAATAGTTCTCTCTCCTCTAGCCGTAATGGCCAAGCTCCCCCCCCAATGTCTTGTTTCACTTGATCAATAACCATATACTGAAATTCAGGATCGTGGTACTCCATGACATGTCTAGCCAGGGCACTGTTTTGATTGGCTTTAGATATATTGTACTGATGTTCATAGATATGTTGTTTTACATAACACTCCATTTTTCATATATAGAAACTTGGGCATAATTGGCATTGGGCCAAATATACCACGCCTTTTGTTTCGCATGTATATTTTCCATTGATGTTAAAAATCTTGCCACTTATTTTGAATTTTGTAGTAACTTCTTCTAGACTCTAGTAGGTTTTTCAAATTCAAGCCACATTTGAAAATAATTCTAGGTGTGTCATCCAGTTTCTGGGTAATTTCAGTATCTTCATTTATTAAAGCCCAGTTTTTAATCAGAATATTCCTGAGTGTCCAATGTATTCATGCAACCGAACTGCTATTGAACCAGTCAACGAAACCAATCTCCTTAGTATTGCTATTGACAATCAACTAAAAACTAGACAAACGCAGTGCTATCACTATAAAAAAGTCCATATGAAATTAGGTCAACTCTATAGAGCTAAAATGTTTCTCATCAACACCTTTAGACTAGCCATGCCAGGTCATTACATCTTCTTCTTTCCACCCTTCTATACTCCTCTCAAATCTTTACTACCTTATGTAAGACCGATCTAAACCTTCCAGAATCATGTTACAATAAAATAGCTAAATTTGCTGCCAGCATTCCCTCTAGAGAACAGTACTACTTGGCTCTAAAAACACTTAACTGGTTAAAGCTACCCGATCTACTTCAACTAAACCAGCTCAATGCTGCATATACTATTTTAACCAAACCAAATAACTGCCCAGACCTAAAAGACTTAGTCAAAACAAACTCTACCACCAGAAACTTACATTCCTCAGACAAATTCCTACTAAAAGTTACCAAATCTAGAAATAGTTTTGATGACTCACTGTGCTCTAACAGAATTGCCACGTCCTGGAACCTATTACCTCAGAACATCCTGAACCTTAACAACTCCTCCAAATTCACACAAAGTCTAAAATAATACTTATCCACCCATTGGCTCTGTCCTTGTTCAAACCCAGACTAGGTATGCTATATTTTGCCTTCCTGCCACTAATCATGTCTCTTCCTTACTATATTCTGTCCAACCATTTAGACTATTGGTTTATATATTTCACTTCTTATATACTTCTTAACCAATATTTGTCCCTGAGTAGCTTGCATCGGCCTCTGCCAATACACCACTGACAATATCTGCATTGTATTTAACAAATGTTTGGCAGATGTCTTGTTATCACCATCTTATACCTTGTACTACTAGTTTCCCCAGCTTTTATACTACTCTTATTCATATTTATCATATGACTGCAATGTGCTTTACATCTTTTTATCTTTACTGTAACTCGTTACTTTTGTATGGAGCTTTTCTCCCTGGGTCTCTGCTGAAAATGGGCTTCCAGCCCATTTGGACACTTACCGGTAATCAAATGCAAAATAAATAGATAAATTCCACAGCTATATCTGTATGTTGGTGAAACTTTGAGACGAACACCTACTTTCTTGGCTGTAACAGACACTGCATACCACATTCTCTTCCTTATTACCTATGCAGCCTTTCTACCAATGTTGTAAAAAGAGTACATACTGTTAGTATCCATGCTACTTGCTATCTGAATTTTAAAAGTAAATGCTAAGGCCAAAGGTGAATTTAAACAGTCTGGCAAGAGCATCCCTTACAGGGTGGTACTGCATATCCACACTTTATCACTAGTAATGAGTTTGTTTCATTGGATAAGGTGTTTACCTCACATGCACAAGCTGCAGACTACAATTCTTATCTTAGGGCATAGTCTGCTTATTTGTAGTCTGCAGACCTATTGTCTAAGATTTAAGAGGTAGGACTGGCATAATGATTAAGGTCTTTACAAGTCACATGGTTTAATTCTGTCCTCTGATTATTGGCTAGACAGGTAGCATTCTGCAGACAGCCTATTATTTACCAATGAATATTGTTATAAAAAATGCAACTGTTTTAGCTTTCTAAGTGGTTAGATTTCTCACATTTAGACCATTTGTAATGCTGCAGGCAAGATATTCTGGATGGCTATGTAACCAATGAAATGCAATAACGTCAGAGTATCTACTGTCTCTCTTATTCATCCATCCATTCATTCAGTCTTATATTAGTCTATAGGGAGAGGAGAACAGTTCACAACAGGCAAGGGATGCAAGGAGGAATCTATCAATGGATAGGACACTAGCTTTGTAAAATTACATATACTCATACAGCCAAACCCACATACACGTCTATGGTCATATTTATCAATGCAAATTTCAGCATTATTTTGGAATGCCAGAAAATATCTGAGGTTGGCAAAACATGCTTAAATACAAAAAAATAATTTCAAGCTCCTTAGAGCAAACATAGAACCTGATAATCAAAATGGGAACTTGGGCACTTTAAGGTGCCAGTGCCACAACCAACACCACTGCCACACTGCCATACCACCATTAAATGCCACATTGAATAAGTAAGCTCTCATAAGTACATAGCATGATGTTGCAAACAAAACATAATACTGTTTCTGCAACTGTTATTGGAATAAAAAGTCATTATTTTTGTTGTTAACTTGTTTGCATTCTTCTCAATTTTGCTTCTGTCTTTTATGTAAATGGAAGAATCTGGGACAGAAGTAAGCAAATGACTGACTGTAAGCTGTTAACCTTATTCCTTCAACCACGGGATTAATTCCCTAAGCATGCACTTACACACAATCTGACTCTGACCAAGTATCGTAAAAGGAAAAATGCTCCTGGTTCAGTCTTGACTAAAGAAAGAAAGAAAGAAATACATATAGACATTTCTTCCACAGATGCTAAAAGGCAACATCAATACTGAAGATTAATGCAAGCACACACTGTTGAAAAATACAAAGGAGCAGCAGTTCATTTTTAATTTAACTGCATCACAAAACATTGATTTGTTGGGAAAACCTATTTCATAATTCTATGCAGAGTAGCAGCTAATAATGCCATGAATTCCAAGCAGTTCATAATTTTTGGAAGGTTTCTGGTTTCCTGAAGTAAAGCTAACACTAACAGAACAATGCCTATTTATGCAGCTCACATTGCTCGAAGAATTCCAACAAGGCCTACTTAAGTACACTGCCAAAATAGCATGTACTACATAGCAAGAAAAGGCAAGAATGCAGCTAACTTGCTTATTCTACTTAACTCAGCAAAACAGCCAAGCAGCCACATAAAATCTTTAAGGAAATAAATACAGAAAACAAATCCCAAGTGATTTTCCTGTTGATATTAACTCTACTTGATGTAGGGAATATTAAGTCCCACTGTGTTTTCCTTTCTTAACTCGAAGCTATTGCTTCGCATTTTTAACTTCAGCTCTTTAAAACTCACATCTGAGTCTTACTTATTAGTAGTGCATTTTCAAGAAAGGGACTCAAATTAAAACAAAATGCAGCTCGAGAATAACATTTTTCTAGCAATAGAATAAAATGAACAAAATATGCAGCATGGAAATGTGATTTCAGACAAGTCATTGTGTTTGTCTGTGTTGCCAGGGAATATAATCTTTATACAATGCAGTAAATTGTGGGAAAAAGCATTCAGTTGCAGACTTGCCTGTTATCTGTTAAGTATATGTATACATTTTTTTAAACTGCTTTCAGTATAGACTTTAGCTATTTCTCAGTGTCTTTTAGACAGTGTGTGCACCACATTATCCAGTTCCTGCAGTTCTGCATTGTAGTCATCTTCCACTCAGAATTTGAGTTGCAATAAAAAGAATGAACACCTAAATGGCCCTGCTATTACCATTTTTTTGTACTATGGTTATCACTCACTCAGAAGTCATTAGTCAGAACACAGCGGATGACCACCACAGTTGCCCTGCAGTGCATGTCTCAACTGTTTTAACTGCTGTCTATAGCACTACATGTAATTTACCTAGTTTATAGTACTTTTGGCTGTGGTGGGCACACTATCTCTGACCTGGTTTCGTTTATCCCTCCCCCCATTCCACTGTCCAATCAGTCACATTTTATTTAACCTCACTTTTGTTTGACAATTTGGTCGGAGCATCATATATTGAGCTGTGAGTTTAAGTTAACTACGAGGTGACCTGGCTGATTGTTTTTATTTTAACTGGTCCGTCTGCCTTGCCTCATGATTCTCATTATTTGCTTACCCCTTTAAGGTTTTCTCCACTCTACCACTCTAAATCTAGCTTAGCATATTGTTCACCACCCCTTTTATGTCAGTCCAGAGTTCACTTATCCCTTCATTGTAAAAGGCACCATTTTTTAGACCCCTTTTAAAGATAGTGCGTACACTACATTAGCCAGGTATTTATTTGTGCCTTTGTTAATATAGACTTAGTAATACTCTTTGTTTTGGCCAGAATCTGTTCATTATAAATGAAATTTTCTGAGACTTAATTGTATGTTTATTTTATTGGCTTCTAGGATGTTCTACATTGTGGCACATTTCAAGGAGTTTGATTGAATCGCAACCTGAATTTTGTATTGTAGCAGGGTACCATTTGGCTAGACTTATATAGGCCCTAGGGCCAATAGCCTAGTACCTACTTATGAACCTATGAACCTATACGTCTGTATAACAATGTTTTTTATGTCTATACAGACTGAGCCGAGTGGAGGAGGGGCACTGACTACAACTCTGATCTGAAATATATAGCAATAAGTATCATGTTTTTTTTTTTTTTTTGCTTATTTTTACTAGTTATTGCTTCTAGCAATTTATATATTGCACTTTTTATGGCCTGCTGCAAACTTTTTACTGTATTTTATTGCTATTAACTAATCTGCACAGTTAAACTAATACTGTCTGCCTTACAGGGCCTTATAAATAAGGTTTTTACTATCACACTGTTTGTAAAGCTTTTTAGGTAGTTTCACTGTGTGAAAGGTATTAACGGGAAATTTCCTCTACTTGTTAAGCACCTATTTGTTTGTTCTGATTTCCTGCCAAGGAGTATATCATATAACTGATTTGTTTGCAATTAAAAGCATTCTGTAGAGTCTGTTGCTCTTTTATCTGTTTAAAAACTTTAATTTTGTGGCTCACTGCTGTTCTTCTGCTGTGATAAACATTTCTGTAGTGTTTACTGTCTAAACAAGTGTAGGCTAGTAGCTGTAGTATTGTCCCAGTTCAGATTTGCTGTCTATGTTTGTTTTTGCAGTGGTTGTTCTGAGCACATGACCAGGCCATCTTGAATTAGCATAAGCCTTTCTTTACCTTTGTGGCAGGATTGTGTTGATTGGCTGCTGGCTGGTGGAGGTTGGATGGTCTAGGGCTTGGAGTAAGCACTCATTGGTTCTTAAAAATTTGTTTAAGGTTATATCTTCTGGCATTTAAGCCCTTAATTTGAGAGGATTTATGTCAATACACACTGAGCCATGTGACGGAGTGGCATTGACTACAACTCTGATCTGAGATACATAACAATAAGTATCCTGTCTTTTTGCTTATTTTTTACAAGTTATTGCTTCTAGCAATTTACATATAGCACTTTTTATTGCCTGCTGCATACTTTTTGTTGTATTTTATTGCTATTAACTAATCTGCATGGTTAAACTAAAATTATCTGCCTTACAGGGCCTGATAAATAGGGTTTTTACTGTCACACTGTTTGTAAAGCTTTTTAGCTAGTTTCACTGTGTGAAAGGTATAAACAGGAAATTTTCTCTACTTGTTAAGCACCTATTTGTTTGTTCTGATTTCCTGTCAAGGAGTGTATCATATAACTAATTTGTTTGCAGTTAAAAGCATTCTGTAAAGTCTCCTTGATCCTTTATCTGTTTAAAACTTGCATTTTGTGGCTCACTGCTGTTCTTCTACTGTGATAAACATTTCCGTAGTGTTTACTGTTTAAAAGAGTGTAGGCTTGCAGCTGTAGTACTGTTCCCCACCCTCCCTATCTGTTGGTGTCTTGCTGTTATACTTGGTGGCTTTGCAGTTGCCCACCCCTACTGTAAATTTGATCTGGGACACTCCTCCCAGTCTAGTGTCATTAGCTCATTCTACCTCATACAGAGAGAACATTTGAGAAGGCCAAACCACTTAGTTTCCTAACCTTGAATTATCTTCTGCTTCTCCTCTCTCTCTTTCTTTGACAAAAATAACTTTGCCAGAATTTCCCTGTGTTCTGCTTAACTGTAACAAAACAAGTTTATGGTTGTTTCCTGCCTTTCCTGTAACTAGTCTAGTCCAGATACAGATTTGTTATATCCAGGACTGTTTGTAAGCTTCTGAGCCTTCCAAGCCTATCTGTGTTGTAGGGAAACCTGCTAGCTTATAAGTGGGAGTGGAAAGCACTAGGTAACCTATCTACCACATAAGGAATGATTTCTGGCCCAGAAATTTTAGTTATCAGCCGTTTGGGCAGTTTTTTTCCATCTCTCTCAACTTCCTAATTTAAAAGCCTGCATTTGCACTTGTTTCCCCCTTTCCTGTAACTAGTCTAGTCCAGATACATATTTGCTGTATCCAGGACTGTTTGTAAGCTCCTGAGGCCCCAAAGTTTTTGTGTGTGTTGGAAGGAAGCCTGCTAGCTTATAAGTGGGAGTGGTAAGCACTTGGTAACCTATCTACCACATAAGGAGTGATTTCTGGTTCAGAAATTGTAATTATTGGCTGTTTGGGCTATTTTTCCATCTCTCTCAAATATCTGATTTAAAAGCCCACATTTGCACTTATTTCTTTCCTGTAACTAGTCTAGTTCAGATACATATTCTTAGTTTTAGCACTTGAATTTGCTTATTCGTGCTCAGCACTTGTTCAGAACTTGTTGTTAGCACTAAATAAGCTACAAATTACTAGAGCACTCAACCTTCTTCATTACTAGAGGAAAACAATTTTTGTACTTACTTTCATCACTTGCTTAGAGAAAAACAGCTCTTGTACTCACTTTCCTCACTTGTCTAGAGGAAAATAGTTTTTTTATTCACGCATGTGCAAGGGTCAGCTCCCAGTGGTCTCTCCTGTCTATCTGATGAATCTGGGCATCTTGGGGCAATGTAGCAATTGTCTCATGTACACAGACAATCCTCTCCTCCTACAGCCCAACACTACAACCTGTGAGAAATGCAATTATCTATCCAAACTGGAGGTAAAGCTCTCTCCAACCAAGACTGAACTTGACAGTCAAGAGGAGAAGGTAAAGACTTGCAGCACACCACACTCATCACATAGTCCCACTAAACCTACACCACCAAAATCCACACATAGAAACACAAAAACATTCGCAGAGGCTCTCAATAATAATATGCTCAAGCAACAGAGACCACCAAAGCAGAAACACAAGTAATCTCCACACCCCCAACACAATCCAAATAACACATAGCCCACAGACTCAGTGTGCCAGTCAATCATAGCCCATAAGACAAAATAACGTACCCAACACACTAGTAATAGGTGACTCTATAGTCAGGCACACTGATGTCCCACTCACCACGCTAAACAAGGAGAAAGTTACTGTCAGCTGCATGTCGGGTTCCAGGATCTGGCACATAACACAAGCACTCAGGTCACTCCACAACAAGTACAAATATGACTCTGTCATTGTGCATGTTGGTGTGAATGACCTGAGATGTACCTCCCTGGACTACATGAAAAGAGACATGGAAGAGCTCTCCAATCTTGTAGCCCAGGCAGATATGACCCTAGCCCTGAGTAGCATCTTGCCATCACCTAGAATGATACCACAGTACAAGGACAAAATGATTGACTTCAACAATTGGTTAAGCTTCTGGTGTCATTCTAAGGGAATCCAGTATCTGTCTGCCTGGGACGACATGATCGACAGACCAAGATGCTTTGCCAGAGATGGCCTGCACCTGTCACCCCTGGGATTCTGGATACTGGCTAAGGCTCTTACCGCCCATATAGTGCCATGTTTAGGCAAGGTTCAAATGACAAATTCAACACTGTAACAGGAACAGGCAAGTAAAAACTGAGGGTAATGCTACTCAATGCTAGAAGTTTAAATCTCAAAATGCACTCCCTTGAGGCACTCTTTAAAATGGAGATATCTGTGCAGTGACTGAGACCTGGTTCAAGGCTCCAGAGAGCACCCCTGCATTACTAGGCTATAACTCATATCACACTTTTCAGCCACCTTACCTGGAACGGAACACCAAAGGCAGAAGTGTGTCCATATTCATTAAGGATATCCACACCTCCAGGCTAGTTGCACAGCATAATGCATCCGAGGTTATGCAACTACCGTCCCATAGCTCTTCTTTCTCCTTTGGCCAAGATCATGGAAAAATACATCCATAGGCAATTGCTAGACCACCTAATCCATAATAACTTGCTCTCTAACTGTCAACATGGTTTCAGACTCTCCCATAGCACTGTCACTGCCCTCTTTTCCTTTACAGATTGTATTAACAAAAACCGTAACTGTAATATGCTTTTCTCAGCACTATTTATCGGTCTGTCAAAAGCATTTGACATGGTCAATCATCAAATTCTGACAGATATCCTCAAATCCCTGGCCTTAGATGCACTCTCTATCAAATGGTTCCTATCCTACTTAGATCAAAGATAACAGGCTGTACTCTGGAAAAACATGCTATCTAACCACCTACCAGTTAACCTCGGTGTACCTCAGGGATCCATATTAGGACCTCTCATTTTCTCCATATTCATCAGCGACCTTCATCTAGCAATTCCCTATGCTACTTACATTCAATATGCAGATGACTCCACACTTGTATGCTCAGCCACAACCACCTCTGAACTTCACTCCCTTACCCAAAATGTATTTAACACTATTGAACAATGGTTCACTCACCGTTGCCTTCTATTAAACCCCCAAAAAACTAAACTCCTTCTTTTCAATCCTAATCATAAGTTTTCTCCCATAGATTTTGCTGTTACATCCACTAATGGTACCATTATATAACCTGACCTAACTATCAAGCTACTTGGTATTACCATTGACAACAGCCTTACCTTTGACATACATATCAACAATACCATTAAATCTGTCAACAAAAAACTTGGCTCTCTCTACAGAATTAAACCCTTCCTGTCACCTACAGCTAGGACTACTATTGCACGCACTCATCTAATCTCTAGACTCCTGTATGCCTCAAATATTTTCACTAATCTATCTAAGAATAACCTCAATAAATTGGAAATCTCATACAATAACATAGCCAGATTTGCTACTGGTAACCCATTTAGAACACTACATTGCCTTAATTTAAAGCAGCTTCAGTGGTTGGAACTACAAAATCTGCTCAAATACCACCAACTAATCAATGCCCACAAGACTCTTTACCAACCTTCCAATACTCCTACTCTATCCACCATTATCACCCCCTATCATAATCTGAAGTCCTTACGTTCATCTCAAAAACTTCTAATTAACACATCTAAATCTAACAACAGGGCTGGGGATTCTCTCTTCTAATACTGTAGGAAAATTTTGGAATCTCCTGCCCAGCGAACTTTCCTCAGTTTCCTCTATATCACTCTTCAAAAACAGACAGAAACTTTTCCTCAAAACACACTGGTTATGCCCCTGTACTAAACCTGACTAATTCTCCACTCTACCCAAATACTGTCAGCATATTCTATACCTTACCTTTCTCACTCTGTATTTCATTATTTCCATCCCTCTGAATACTTACTTGTTAAAAAAAAAATATATATATATATATATATATATATATATATATATATATATATATTATTTTTTTTTTATTACTAAACTCATTTTTTTCATTTTGCCTCTTTTATTGTACCATACTTGTATATGGAATTAGCCTGTATACCTCTCCTTTTTTTCTATATTAAGCAATGTACCTACTTGCTATTTTGAATTGTACACTGTATTGAAAGCATTTCATATTGTATTGACTTCTGTCCTCTCTGTATTAATTCTGTATTATGCAATTTTGTACTTGTATACACATCTGAAGTTATTTTATATTGTCCTGCAATTTTATTATCATGTGTGTCATGGAGATTTTCTCCCCGGGCCTCTACTGAAAATGGACATATATCCAGTTAGACTAGCCCGGTCAACAAATGTAAAATAAAATAAATAAAATAAAGTGCAACTAACTCTGGGCAAAACTGCAGTCCAAATTGTAGCTTGCTACAGATCCCCCACCATGCCTCAGGATTCTCCCTCCTCTTTTCTTGATATACTGGAAAATATTAGGGCTCAACCAAACACCCTAATAATGCGCAATTTCATCTACCCCTACCATTAACTGGGAAAACCACTCATGTACCAAATCCTTCTCTCAACGCTTTCTAGAATTCATAAATTCCAATGCCCTGGATCAACTTATCCACACCCCCACCAGGAGGAACAATATCCTAGGCCTAGTCATTACCAACATGAGTGACAGGTGTTCCACACCTGAAGTCAACTCCTCATTGGTCAGATCCAATCATAAGCTAATCACCCTAGATATCTTGATATTCTTGATATACTGGAAAATATTAGGGCTCAAACAAACACCCTAATAATGGGCGATTTCATCTACCCCACCATTAACTGGAAAAACCACTCATGTACCAAATCCTTCTCTCAACGCTTTCTAGAATTCATAAATTTCAATGCCCTGGATCAACCTATCCACACCCCCACCAGGAGGAACAATATCCTAGGCCTAGTCATTACTAACATGAGTGACTGGTGTTCCACACCTGAAGTCAGTTCCTCATTGGTCAGATCCAATCATAAGCTAATGACCCTAGATATCCACATCCCGTCCCCACCCCCCCCATTAAGGAAACCACGGTAAAAAAATTCTCCAAAGCCAACATCATGCTTCTTAAGACAGTAGTGTCGAAGTTCATGACACTCATGCAGATGGACAATTCAGTTACAACTGCTGAATCCTACACAAATGTACTCTATAAGCACTTACATGAGTGCATGGATCATGCTATCTCAAACAGAACCAAGATGCTATCCTCCAAAAAAAGGTAGCCAATCTGGGGTCCCCTGCCATAAACAAACTCTACAACAGAAGGAAGAAACAGTTGCAAAACAGTGTAAAATTCCATGAGTGGAGGAGCTCCCTGGTCAGCCTCAGTAAAAAGCTGAGATCCCTTATATGATCCTCCAAAGCAAGCTAAGAAAACAAAATCGCCACTGATTCTATAGAAAACCACAAAGCATTCTAAAGCTATGTCAAGAATTTCAATGGCAACACCCAGATCTTCTCTGAGTTACAGAACAACAGCACAAAAATTACAGCACCAACTAACATTGCCAATATCCTGGCAGATAGGTTCAGTGCTAACTTTACCCCCCTCTCACCCCCTAAAGGGCCCATATCTATACAGGAAGAATGCAGAGGTCCTGTAATCACAACTATGCAGGTAAAAGCTGCATTCTCTAAAGCCAAAATCAAAGCATCCGTGGGACCAGCCAACATTCCAGGCTGCATTTTACACAAACTTCAGAACGGATTAGCTCCCTACCTAAGCATCTTGTTCAACCATAGCCTCACGTCAGACTTTGTGCCCACTGAATGGCACTCAGCAACAGTTATCACACTCCACAAAGAGGCAGCCACCACTGATCCCAGGAACTATCACCCTATTAGCCTGATGAGCCTGGTTTGTAAGGCCATGGAATGTATCATCATGGAACTCATAAACAAAGACATTGGTAACCTCCAAATTCTGGACCCCACCCAGTTCGGGTTTGTGAAAGGCAGATCATGCCTCTTGAACCTGATCGACTTTTTTGAGGCAGTCACCAAAGCCACAGCCAAGGGTAAGGTGGTTCACACAGCCTATCTTGACCTCGCCAAGGCTTTTGACAAAATCCCCCATTCTGGAATTATAGCTAAACTCACTGAACTAGGTATAAATCCCTATGTCACAAGATGGGTTGACAACTGACTCACTTACAGAACCCACACTGTAAAGGTTGCAGACTCCAAATCTCATTTCAAACCAGTGACAAGTGGACTACCACAGGGTTCAGTCCTGTGACCTCTCCTGTTTGTTATCTACTTCTCTGAAGTACAGGCTAATACAGAAGGCCTTTGGCTAATAACTTTCAAAGATGACTGCAAACTCGGAGCCATAATTGAGTCCCCAAATGATGTGGAGTTCCTACAGAAGGGCCTCACTAAGACAAATGCCTGGTGTCAGAGCCATGGCCTCAATCTCAAAGCCAAAAAGTACATTGTCATCCCCTTTGGTAAAAACTCTGTACCCATGAACTACCACATAGGCAGCAGTCTACTTAATGCTGAATGTGTGATAAGTGACCTTGGAATCCAGGTGGACAGTAGTCTCTCCTTTGATAATTACATTTCCACAGTAGTCAGGAAATCCTTCTACATGGCACACCTCATTACAAAAGGGTTCTCATCCAGGAAAAAAGAGGTCATTGTTCACCTCTACTCGACACTCATTAGACCCGTTATACAGTACAAAGCCCCTTTTGGAATGTACCTCACAAGACATCTGCAGCAGCTGGAAAGGCCACAGAAGTACCTCACAAAGAAGATTACTGGCCTCAAACAGATGCTGGAGATGTTAGAGATGAAAGCGCTAAATCACTCATTTCGTTTTATTCTCTTTTCATGTGTCTAAAGTGTTTATTTTATTTTTTGCTTTGGAATAAATTCTACTAATCAACTGGTGTGAGATCAATGTTTGTTTCACTAGCTTAGAGTGATACGAGGGTAAATCGACAGCCTTTATTGTGTTTGGAACTACTACGTTGTATGGTGACTCAAACAGATGCCCTATACTGACTGTCTCAAAAAACTCCTGCTTTACTCCATAGCACATCGCCTACTCTGAGGTGATCTCTACCTAACATATAAAGCTATGTCAAACCCAGAGGTGTTGGACATGCTACACCTAAAGAAATCCAAATCCCTCCAAGCTACACAATCTAGGGACATAAATCTTGTCACCACAATAAACAGGACATGCTGGAGGGTTAGATTCCTGTCCCAGAGACTTCCCATACTCAGGGACAAGCTACCCATTTATGTCAAGCAAAGTTCCTCATTAGCACTCTTCAAGAAAAATCTTGAAGAGTGGATGGGAAATAGGAAATACACTCCATGGATCACTTCTGTGGCTCTGCTCAACAGGGGCAAAGGATAATAACTTCCTTGGGTGATGTAAGCCAGGGAACCTCGTTGGCTAGCCTTACTTAGGCCCTTAGCCAATAGCCTAGTACCTACCTATGAACCTATGAACCTATGTGTTCAACAGAACGATAATTGCTCTGGCTCATAGTGATAAATCTTTAACCATTTTCTTGTTAGTATTTCTACTATTGACTGCAAGTGTTTACATAATTATTTCATTGCATTTGAGACTGTATGCCTGATATTTCCTTGTATATTTGCTACCTTCCTTATACGATTCTTGCAATATTTCTAGTATATTTAGCTGATAGTATTTTATATTCCTTTAATTTTTGTTGCCTAGCTCTGTAGATTGTCTGCCTTTTTTATTTTAATGTGAATTGATATTTTATTGTATATTTGTTACCTTCCTTACACTATTCTTGTAATATTTCTAGTATATTTAGCTGCTGGTATTGTATTTTCTTGTAGTTTTAGTTGCCTAACTCTATAGCTTGTCTGTCTTTTTTATTTTACTGTGAATTGTCATTTAAATACATCTTTAAGCTATATATGTATCTGCTATATGCTTAATTTGTACAGCATTTATTGTTTCTAACATTATCTGTTGCTTTTTGTTGCTTTGTTTTTGATCCTTTAACTTGTTTCCCTATTTTATCTCGCACCACAGTTCCTACGGTTCTGCATCATGGTAATCTTCCACTCAGAATTTGAGTTACAATAAAAGGAATGAATACCAAAATTACATTGCTGTTACCTATTTTTCTGTACTGTGGTTATCACTCACACAGAAGCCATTAGTCAGGACATAGGGGACAACCACTAAATTTGCCCTACAGTGTATGTCTCAACTGTTTTAACTGCTATCTATAGAACTATATGTAATTTACCTAGTTTATAATAATTTTGGCTGTGGTGTGCAAACTATGTCTGACCTGTTTTTGCTCATACCTCACCCCATTCCATTGTCTAATCAGTCACATTTTTTACCTCACTTTTCTTTTATAACTTGGTCAGAGTATCATATAATGACCTGTGAGTTTAAGTTAAATGCACGGTGACCTGGCTGATTGTTTTTTTTAACATATCCATCTGCCTCGCTTCATGGTTCTTCCTATTCCATTTGCCTTCATTACACTTGGGCTCACTCCGCTTCTCTACCCTACCCTCTTTCCTACCCACCCCTGCATCAATTACCTTTATAGCTAGCCATCTTTAGCCCACCCAGTTCAAGCTCCATCTTCCTGAATGCTTCACCCAATCTGATCCTACCTCTATTACCCTTAACCCATCTTATCACTGTACATGCTATACTTTATACCGCCTTCCCATGCTTAGTACTCCCATACCACCTCCCTCTTACTTAAAACCACATTACTTTTACTTTTCACATGCTTCAGCACCTCTCTTTACTCTGTTCCCCCCACCATCTTTTCATCCCTTTTTCTTCTTCTCCTATCTAACCTCACCTCCTACCACACTCAGTTATATCTTCAAGCCAACACTCCTAGTTAGTCTCACCACACTATGAATACCAGCAGACACTACTCCTCTCCCATATCCCCCTGCACTATTCTCCTCCATTGCATACACTCTCCCCAAAGAAAAACTGTCTCAAACATTCTCTCCACAATACAAATTCAAACTGAAATATATCATACCCTCCTCCATATTAACTGTTTTTTTCTCCAGCCTCATAACATCCTTCAACTCTCTGGTGACATCAGTCTCAATCCTAGCCCACACATTAACATATCTGCAACCAACAATACTACACATACACTCCTGCTGGCACCTAAATATAGTCTTAAACAGCTTTTCTTTTACTCTATCAAAATCCACAGCATCCTCAACAAGACAACCGAATAGCCCAATATTCCCCAAACATAATTACTCTGTCTAAAACTTGGCTTAAACCTCATCAATCTCACAAAGAATTTCTTCTCCCAGACTTCAACATCCTACTCTTTGATAAAACTCATAAAAAGGTGGAGGTGTTGCCATTATGTATGCAGACACTCTAACCTTATCCTCCCTAACTAACCAACCGTCCCACCTCTTTTCATCCAGCTGAACTCATTATTGATAATTGTAAACTGAATGTCCACAAAACCCTAACTATAGTGGCCATCTACATGCCCACTGGAGATAACATACCCTTGTTAGAGCAGACTCTTTACTGGATGTCTGACAACATACCTAATGAAACTAGATGATGTCAACATCAACTGGCTACATCTTCCCTCTGAGTCCTCTACTTCCAGCATTCACCTATATAGTTACACTCAGCTCATCTCTACACTCATCTTTGTTAATAAACCTACAAATACTTGTTCTGTACTTGACTAGATTCTTGTCTTCAATCCAAACCTTTATCACCACCCAGAAACCCTATCAGACTCAATCAGTGACCACTCTCCTATTTGCAACTTAAGGTCCTTCCCTCACCTTTCTAGACCTCATAAACTCAAGGAGTGCATAAGCTAACCAACTTCAATCCAGATTCATTTAATAAGTATCCCTCTGCAATTGACTGGTCCCTTCTTTCATCCATTCCTCTTGATGAAGCTGTTCTTCAATTTAACTCTATATTCCTAAACATATTGAACTCCCTTGCCCCTCTAAGAACAGTTAGAGTTAAATCTTGCTGTTCTCCCTGGCTCAGCAATGCTACCCAGTCTCTTATCCAGAACAGAGATTCTGGGGGAAGCTCTCGACTTAGTCAAAATCTCTCACGCACCTCCATAAATAAAAGGAACTCAGGAAACTAATCAAAAAACACATAAACAGAGATAAAAATAATTTCTACCAAACATCTCAAACTACAGAACCTAGAAACTTAAAACAATTCTGGAATACCATTAACCATATTTTCCACCCTGCTAATTCCTCACCTCCCTACCCCTGCCCTAACAACACCCCCAAAGAAACGGCATCCATTTTCAATTCATACTTCATTGATTCCATCAGTAAACTTATGAATACATCTAACCCTTTCAAACCCTCACCTCTCACTAACTCCATACTTCAGAACTGCCCATTCTCACTTAAACCCATTCAAACCAGTTACATTAGAAATCTTCTTCTCATACTCAAACCATGTTCCCCATCTGCTGATAATTTGCCACCTTCCTTTCTAAAGGCTGCTGCTAACTCTATAGCATACCTTGTCTCCATTCCCATAAACCACTGTATCAGCAAATCCACTGCCTTTTCTCTGTGGAATAAACTTCCATATCATACTTATCTAAAAAGGTGGTAATTCTGTAGAGTTTTCTAATTATCCATCTATTTCCATACTTTCTTCCCTCTCTAAAATCCTTGAGCACTCCGTTCACAAACAAATCTTAGCTTATTTCACTCAAGAAAACCTGATTACACCTATGCAGCATGGCATCCGCTCACAACACAGCACCTGCACTGCACTTATTTTCTTTACTAACTCCATCTCCTTTGCCAGAGACAATGATAAACTAATGTCCTGCCTCTTCTTAGATCTCTCCAAAGCATTTGACATGGTCTCTCACCCCATACTTCTTTCCAAACGTTCCCA
Organism: Protopterus annectens; assembly: GCF_019279795.1. Lineage (NCBI taxonomy): Eukaryota > Metazoa > Chordata > Ceratodontiformes > Protopteridae > Protopterus > Protopterus annectens. The sequence continues at coordinate 1,006,881,762 of NC_056739.1, forward strand.
ACTCAACTTCTCCCCAGCAACTGTCTCCTGGTTTAACAGCTGCCTCATAGAAAGCAAGCTGTCAAATGTCTGTCTGCTCTATCTCCTTTTCTCCCCATCAAAATGGGTTCCCCACAAGGCTCAATTCTAAGTCCCTTCTATTTAACATCTTCACACACCAACCACACATCTTGTCCTCAGTCATCTCTCATACAATATGCAGATGACTCTACTATCATCTCCATTGCTGACATCCTCTCTGATCTTCACACCCTGACACAAACTACATTCAACCTCACTGAAACTTGACTTAATGACAACCAACTTGTACTTAACCCCAAAATGACTAAACTACTTTGCTTCCTCCCAATATCCCTCTACCATCTTAAATCCTCCTTCACCATCTGTTTTCTTAAGAACACTGCTATTACAGCTGTTACTCACACTATGCTCCTCAAAGCAATCATAAATGATCAACTTAAATGTGACCTCCATGTACATTACTGTATCACAAAAACCCGCCAAAACCTAGGCTTACTGTATAGAAATAAAACAAATTTTCAAACCTGACTCCAGAATCTCACTGACCCAAGCTCATCTTCTTTCTAACCTTCTCTACAGCTCTCAAATTTTAACTAACTTACAGTCCTCATTACTTTCCAAACTTGAAACCACCTACAATAAAGTAGCAAGATTTGCAGCTAATCAACTTCCAAAATCTCCCCACTGTTATGCTGTCTGAACTCTCAACTGGCTAAAGTTTCCTAACCAACTCTTATTCACTCAACTCTCATTATTCATTCCATTCTTAACAAGCCCTCTGCCTGCCCTAACGTATCCCCTCTTTTCTCCCTATATAATCTTTCTCACTCCCTCAAAAGCTCAGATAAATTTTTCTTACAAGTATACAAACGTAAAAAATCCATTGGACATAGTCTTTATAGATATTTTCCTGCTCCTTCATGGAGCAAGCTCCCCTTGTATCTTAGATCAATTACCCATGTCCAAGAATTTAACAAAACTGTAAAAAATTACCTAAATAGCATCTGGACTTGTCACTATAGTCAGCCTACTTGAATCTCTTCCCTCTCTCCTCTACTACCCACTCTTTTCTCCTCTCCTTTCTTCCTCTAAATATATTTTCTTTTATATCGTCCTCCAAAAAATTGATGACAATTATCTCCTACTTCTTTCTGACCTTATTCACCTCTTCACTTATAGTAATATATTGTATTCTTCCTGTAATTGTTTTAATTAATATCCTCACAGTCCCCCTATTTAAAAATGAAATGCCTTTATATGTACATTTGTCCACTGAGGATAATCCAAGCTGCATTCTGTTTTTCTTTTCTCACTGCTTTAGTCACTATCCACTCCAATACTTACTATTCTTGTCCTATTGTTTTTTTTTTCTTTTCACTCTGCTCGTCTACTTTATTTTATATATATTATTATTGTATTCTACTTCTATACTGTAATTTTCATTGTTTATTTTTTCTGAGGAGTTTTTTTCCCAGGGCCTCGCTGAAAAAGGGCTCGAGCTCAGTGAGACTATCCTGTTAAACAAATGTCAAATAAATAAATAAATATGGTCTAATACAGTAATATTTTGTATGTTTTTCACAAATGCCATATAGCATATACAAGAAGATATATTTTAAGTATATAAGATGTGCAATCCTTTATAATTTCCATCCTAAGATATAATTTTCATATTTTCACAGTATATTGATCCAGTTTTCTTTGTTTTATTTTTCCCCCACTTGGACTAGTACACAATATGCAAATAAACTGGTTTCTCTCCTTCCTCCAATCTTTTTCCAGGGCAATCTGGTTTGACCCTGGCCTGAGACTGGCAGCCTGAGGCCATAATTGGTGGGTCATTCACTTTTTTTGAGGGAAAGAAGAAACAAAATTGAGGAGTCCCAGCCCTCTATCATAACAGCCCAACAGCAGTTATTTTTAATATTTTCTGGTATTTCCTAAGGATAGGGGTGTGCTATGACTTAAGCACATGTTCATGGGCAATGCCCATTATAATGTGTTGATGTCTGCTTCTTCCTATGTGTGTACAAGGACGTTGTCACAAGCAAATGTTACTTTTTGGCTCTGGTACACAGCAACAGTATGCTGCAAAGGTTTTGCACTCCTCCAAAAAAAGTGTGCTGACTGTCAGCTGCTCAAAACTACCACCTACGCCAGCCCTCTAACATTCCAGGGAGCATGTTGATTCCTGTTCATAATATCAAAGGCTAAGACATCAGCCTGGCTTACAACATTCCATTTATTTATGTTTTATTTAGTTTTTAAAACAAGAAATAAACAAATCAATTATAAAACAAACAACTATTTATATGGGTCCAGAGCTGATCAATACATCAAAGTAAATCATCAACAACAATTAACATTTTTCAAGCAAGTCTTTAAGTTTTAGCTATGATTTGAATGAAAGTGTAACATTAGAAGCTCTCATCTTTATAGTATGCAGTTCACACCTGGAAACAATTTTTGCCATATTAATAAATTCAACACTACAGGCAGTAACTTTACTTTTACAATTTTTAGTAATTACTTTTCTGGCTATAGCAAGAATAGACCAAATAAAACACACTTGGTTTTTGGAATTATCTCAGGAATTGTAACATTAAATAAAATAATAGTTAGAAATATTACATCTATCTGAGCTTAGAGTTGAATAAAGTTAATCATTTCTTTCCAAAAAGGGGGATGACCTCACATTCATATATCATATGTGTCCAATCAGCTATTATTTCAGAATCACATCTCCAGCATTTAATTCCATTTGATTTATACATAATTTTAATTTTGATAGGAGTGACAAAAGCTCTGTGTAACAATTTCCAAGTGAAAATTTCTAGTATAATGAAGATGTAGGTGTATCTGTATTTTTTAATATTTTCTTGCATTCTTCAGAGAGGTCTTCATTATTAATTTTTGAGGAGTAGTTTCAATAGGAATTGTCTAAATATGTGAAATCTAACTTAAGAATTTTATACATTTGTGACAAATTTAATTTATTTTTCATTGCATTATTATTGCTATGTATTACAATTCCAATAATTTGGGGAAACATTTCTTATCTAGGTTAAATATCTTATTTATCTCTGTGTTCACAAAGTCTCCAAATATTTACAAAATTAACAAGTTCTCAGAATCTTGATTGTATTTAGACCTTACATTTTCAACAGTATATATATATATATATATATATATATATATATATATATATATATATATATATATATGGCTTACAATCAAAATGACAAGGTGGATTTCCTCGACAGTTGGAAGGATGAACAAGGAGCGGCAGAGAGGGAAAATGATGGACAGAATTCCTGTCGACTGTAAAATGTCAATAAGGAGATTATGTTCATAGTTTGGAGCATCTGTGTTTTGAAAGGCATTGCACTACAGCGGGAATCAGGAAAATTACCCTTTTCCTCACTGTAGAGTGATCTCAGAGTTAGAATATATAAGTAGCAGGGGGCGTGGTGGGCACAGACTCCCACATGGGGGGTGCAGGGGAGCTTGCACCCCTGCAAAATGGTAGGAACATTTTCACCTCATAGCAGATGTTTTATTCAGGATAGTGAGTGGTGGAATGTTGATTCTTTCCTTCGAAGGAATCGACATTCTAAACAAGTATCAGAATTTTATTTTGTTGTTCCGGGTCAGGGCTGTGAATATTCGAGGAAAGCCACCTCGACATTTTGATAGTAAACTTATATATATATATATATATATATATATATATATATATATATATATATATATATATATATATAAATATATATCAGTACCATTTAAGAATGGATGCCAATAAATTAAATTATTTTGTTGTTTCAATGCTAGCAGTTTGCTGAAATTATGAGTTTCTAATCAGTCATTTGTATATGCAATTGGAAACATATAAAATATTGTCTGTAATTCATCGGTTAGAATATGTGAACTTTTGGAAAGAGGAAATTATGTCATTTAGATAGGGAATTTGAGAACAGAGTGTAATACCATTTACACAAAAATCTTTTACTAACCAGATGAACTATTAGGTACTATTTGTTTATGACTTTTTGTGATATATTTATTATTTACTAATAATATTTATTGATGAATTTGTTTCCATTTTGAATCATAAAATGTTTTAAACAGGTATGACCAATTAACTGAGTCAAAAGCCTTATCTAAATTGAGACTAATGATAGAAAGTTATTTTTTTACTTTTATTTTTATAGTCTATTAATGTATGCATTCTCATTATAATATCCTGCACTTGTCTTTATAAAATAAACTCAATCTGATCATTGTTAATTAGTTTAGTTATAAGTAGATTAATTTTGTTAGCTAAAATGGACATGAACATCTTACAGACCTCATTTAAAAGTGAAATGGGTCTACATGATGAACACTGTAGGATCTTTACCTTGTTTTAAAATAGGTGATATAAGGGAATATTTCTATGATGGGGAGACTTCAGCAGTTGTTTTTATTTCTCTCTATATCTTATCTTTCAACTGCATCATCCGGTAGTATTTTATATAGTTCTGGTACAAGACCATGTAAGCCCTGCAACTTATTATTTTTTAACTTTTTTATTTGATCTTTAATTTCTGTTAAAGTGAATGGTCTATCATGTTTTTATCTATTTACTTGTTAATTTATTACTTATATTTTCCATTAGAAATGTTTCAACTATATCATAATTATATTATTTATACTTTCATTAAATATTCTAAAGCCCTCAAGAATACTTTTAATATCTGTTCTGCTTTTTTATTATTTATAAGTGTTATAATTTCTTTGATATAATTTAGTTTATTCATTTTCTTTGATCTATGAGAAAGTTTAGGCAGGCTTAAAGGAATTTATTGAATATGCCTGAAGTTTAACTTTTTGCAGGTTTATTGAAACTTTATGATTTAGAATTTCAACATATTCTGGTGGTGGTGCTGTGGTAGCGTTGTTGCCTCACAGTAAGACGTTGTCCTATTCGATTCTCAGCTAAAGCGTCTTCGGTGTGGAGACGTGTGAAGGGGCATACCTTCACTGAAGGTTGTGTGTCAGGGCTGGCAACTCAGTACGTAAAAATCTACTGCTAATCATTAGCGGACCGGAGTTCCGCTGTGGCGACCCCTAACCAGGAAAAGCTGAAAGATACAACATGTGTTTAAGTTCAGACTGACTGATAATGTCATTTGGTTTTAGATTTAACCTTACGGTGTCTGTATTGGCCTGTAGCATATTCAATTCTTTGTCCTACTCTCTTGTTTTACTATTATGCCAGCTTGTAACTCTTCCATTTAATGAAGCTTTTAATGACTCACACAGGACAATGTCAGTTACTTCACCATTCATGTTTATTTCTATGAAATTTTTGATCTCTTTAACACACCAATCCCTGAATCTTTTAATGTATGCTAGTAATCTCCTGTGATGTATTAGATTGTCAGTTTTTAAAATAATATTAAATATTGTAGCATTATGGCTCAATAATATATATGAAACTATTGAAACTTCTTTGATATGTAATAACGGATTGTTTGAGATGAAAATTTTATAAATATTTGTTTGTGTTACATATATATGAATAATGGGCACATTGAAGTACGTTTGTTTTCCTTAGCTCATATATATCCTTTAAATTCATTAGATTTGCAAAATTTGTTAAGTGTTTTTCAGAAGATATGATTCTTAGCTTTCTATATGTAGTGGAATTCTTGACTGATAAAATACAATTAAAAGTGCCAGCCATTATAACCTCACTTTTCATGTAATATGCTATAGTGTCTAAGCAACTGTTTGCATCTTTAGCTTTAAGCACTGGAATCCAGTAATAGTTTATCAATTCATATAGTTTTCTGATCCACTAAATTATAACATGTTAACACGCCATTTTTATCAACATAGGTATCTTTTACATTTTTCCATAAAATGATCATTCTGTTTGCTCCAAAGGCAGAAACTGCTAAAAGCAAACAATTCTTTAAGGAATATTTATTTACATCATTATTAAGTAAATGTGTTTCTTGTAGAAATACTATTTGAGCTTTATGTAATTGCAAGTATTTGAACAGACTCCCCCTGTTTACTGGATTATTCAGTCCATTAATATTAATAAATATGAATTTGAAATCAGACATTTATATAAGAGAGAGAAAAAAGATAGGTACAACGAAATCATATTTATGTACAGAACTTATTAAATACTTCATATATAACAATATGAAATCTTTAGCTTTAGAAAAAAAACTTTTGAATCAAACAAAAAAATTACCTAATGATATAACCATAAAACATTTTACTATAGAATAATGTACTCCTAGTTTGTTGAAAAAGATGAACAAACTACCTCTCAAACTCTCCATCACACTAACAAAGCTTAGCTCATGCTTCTGATTCAAATGAATGTGTCTCATTTTATAGTATGTGTCATCTTAAAAAAGCCCATCAATGAGTTATTATAAATAAGAAAAGTTAAACAGGTGTTCATAATCTTTATTATAGGCTGATTAAACTGAATATTTCTACAATCATCTTTCCCTGTGACTCACATAATCTCCCCAGTCTACTATAGGGAGGAAGCCAGTTGTTATTTTCATATTTATTAATTTAAAGGTCAGATGACTTTATATTTTTCTTTTTTATTTACTGTGTGTAAAGTTGCTCATAGGATCATTAAGTTAATAAATTAGTACTATGTGAACTGTCTTTGTAGGCCATTCCAAGCTCAGCCAATTTCTGTAAGTGAGAATAAAATCCTGTACCTTGTGCTTATAAGGTGAACACATAACCATTATGCCAACCCCCCCCCCCATAGACATATTTTTATTTTTTATATTTATATGCATATTTACTTATTCTGATGTCTTTATAGTTGTAGAAAACAATCCAAAATGGTGCAGTGTTGTTCAAAAAGACTCAGAACCAAAAGAATGCAATGCATCACAGGGTCTAGTGATGGTTCACAAACTTTTACTCACTAAAGAAAAAAGACAATAAAAGCAATGAGCGTTTTCATTTCATAAAAGAGACTTCATCAGAATAATGCTAAATTCAACACAGGGCCATTAAAGAATGGTAAAATGCATATCATTGGTAGTTGCTTGATAATTAAATTAAATTGAATTGAACAGAATCAACATTATGTTTAAAGGGCCAGAAACAAATTCACAAATTGCAATATAATTCATAAAATACATATTTTCAGCCAACGAAAAATCAAAGTAAAATTTTTATCACAAAATGTGTACTTTAAAAATATGCACTAGCATAAACCAGATTTACTAGCTTGTTAAGAACATGACAGAAATGCTGTCATTTAACCCATGGAAAAATACCCCCCCCCCAAGTCTAAATTGCGAATGTAGTTTATGCACTTTTATAAAATTCTTCCAGCCCCCACCTCTAACATCTGGTGACATTTTTTTCCAGTATCCCAAAATAAGATTTGCTGAATACCTTACACTTAAAATAATGTTTGTATAGGACACCATTGCCACTTACTCACTATGAAGCAGCCATGGTAACACTGTTGTGCTGACTAAATCAAGATTTAAACATGCTGTTGCTGAAAAAGCATTCTTTAGTATATGGTCTGCTCTCTGAAACCACTTACCCTTTGAAGTATAAAAATAATCTCACGCAATTACAGAAACAAAGTCTGAAAGAATTCCTAGAGTAGAGTCAAAGTGCACTTGTTTCTTTGATACTGGGTTAAACCAGCAGTGTACAGTGATAATCAAGTTGCTCACTACAATTTGCTTCTTATATGTAATGGCTGGTCATTATATCTTTCTCTTTCTATAATATGCAAATCTTCTGCACATATAAATAAGCATACTTTGTTCCTTTATATTCTATATTTCATGTACATATTCTTGAAATAATATCTTTTGTACCGTTTTGTACCCGAGTCATGAATAAAAAGGGTCAGTAGACAATTTCCATTACCCATTAAACAATGGTTGGGTAAGGAAATAAATAAATAAATAAGTATGGCTATGCCTTCACCACGTCTAGTGGTTTTGAATGCATGATAGACAATAAACCCCGGAAGAGAAGGACTGATTTCCATACTGGGGACAAGTTTCAGTAACTATGTAGATCTCCATATTCACCAGTTTAAGGATCTTTTCTGAGTCAGATTTTATGCCTCTGAAACTTCTTGTGTTGAGCAGAGACTACCTGGTACCTGACAAATCAGAAATTTACAGATCAGGTCAGAGCATTCAGTAGTTTCTCTTTTTGTCTAAAAAAAAGCAGTATGAGTGTGAAGAGTTGTTGCTGGTAGAATAGCCTGCAGGATGGACACACCACACTATGGGTGAATGAAAGAATTCTTTAGACAATGCCATGCTAGGCTGACCCAAGCTTGGCCCCTCTAGAAAGACACCATTTACATAATTAAACACTGAAGCTAATGACAACTGATTTGTATTTTGATTTCATTTTCTGGTGAGGGAAAAATAGCACTCAAAGCAAGGGATTTACACCTCTTAAGAAGACAGAATAAGAAATTAACCATATATGTCTGCACATCCTCCAGTACAGAACACCTGAAGCCAATCAGCCCAACAGGAGTAACCAAAACATCATATGCATAAACTGGATGGCTCTGGAAATCTGTATTCCTAGTACCTGAGAGACAACTGAATGACAAACTGCCTTTGGCCAGCCTAGTGAGTGTATAGTTTGTATGCCCGACAATTTCATCACCAAAAACTAGAATATTTCTGGAATTATTGTTTATTTAGGCCATCTCTGCCTTATGAGCACTATGGTTTAAACTTAGCATGCTGATTTGCTGACAGTGGCATAAAGGTTGGCAGACCTAAATGCGTAAGAGATTTTTATGAGCATGAATACAGTAGGTAATATGTCCACCTCGTATCTTTAAAGGACTATTTTTTTTATTGTTTCAGGGTGGCCACGGTGGTGCAGCGGTTAGCATTGCCAACTCACAGCAAGGGGTTCTCCATTTCGATCATCGGCTGGGGTGCCTTCTGTGCGGAGTCTGCATGACCTCCCTGTGGTTGCATGGGTTTCCTCCAGGTGCTCCGGTTTCCTCCCACATCCCAAAAACATGCTGTAGGTGGATTGGACACTCTAAATTGGCCCTGGAAGGTTGGACGCTGGGCTGGCACCTCAACACTGTAAAAACCCCACTTCCAATCATAAGGTTGGTAGGGTGGCTTAATGGTTAAGATGCTTGCCTTACAAACATAAGGTTCAGGGTTTGAGTCTCACATGGGATAACTGGCTAGGCTTAAAATGGCTCGCGAGGGCAGTTAGCTTAGTACTAACCTATGAACTTAAGAGCAGACAGGTGATCCACTGTGGTGACCCCTAACTGGGAAAAGCCATGGGTTTATGATCACTGACAAGATCTGCTTTCAGTTTGTAGACATACATACATTTATCTTAGATGGAGTTTGTCTAGGTAATAAAAGGGGATTTTCTGTAAATATGAACCAGTTGCAACACTGCCCCAGGGTACACATAGAACTTGGTGAAGGCTGTGTCTCCATAGTTTGAAGATGGATAGAATAGACAATGCACTAGTTGAAAGTTTAGTTATAGTCATGGTGGTAATAAAAAATTAGTTACCTAGATTGGTTTAGGTACATCAGTAGGTTACAGATAGTTTGGCAGCTGCTTTGCTGATATGCTTAAGCTAAGTTGTGAGTTAAGTAAATGCAGTTAAATGAGTTAAGTGATATTAAGGTAGTAAATAAGGGACGCATTATAAGAGCAACAATATAATGAGATGACACAAGGATTTACAAGTATATAGAAAAATGGAGAGTAGCATAAGTACACCATTGTAATAGGAGTATCATTTAAAAGATAATATCTCTAAGAAGTAACGTGACTGCAGGAAGCAAAATGTCATACTGAGGTATACAGCAGTGGTCTAGTAGCTACCATTTAGGCACTGCCACAAATAAATTGCACTGCTAACAAGTGAAAAAATGTAGTAAGCAAACTGGACAAAAGTCATGAAACCTAGACAGTTAATGAATGTACACTAGCTAAATACAGGGACAGGCACTGATTAAGGAGCTAAAATGGGATTCAATAATAAAAAATCAATGGACACAGACTGAATGTGAAACACTAAGTCTACAAATTGACAGTGGAACAGTCAAAGGACAGGCACCATTACAGTGCTAAAATCAAGTTTAATTAGCATGCAGTTGGTAAAGAAATTAACATTAAATACATAAATATGATCAATTTATTAAATCAAAAGTCATAGGCTAATGATTAAGTATCAAAAATATAAGGTGGCACCAGTAACCCAGATGAATAAAGCACTGACTACAGCCCAGGAAACCAGAAGCTAATTAGTGGTGCAAGTGTTTGATGGCACAAATGGGGAAGGATGAACATGCCAGTCCTGGAGGGTGGGGTAGAATGTGTACAGCCACTACCCCTGGAGGAGGCCTGGCATTGTAGCTGGATGTACAGCTGAACAAGCCACTCCCCTTGGAAGCCCTCATTAACGAGTGCACAGGATCATGAAATTACACAGACTAAGAATCGTGAGCACCTTGGTACCCCATTCCCTCCACCTAGTCTTTGGACACAGACTAAACGTGCTCTTAGTGTAGGGATTCTGGATAGACCATCAACTCCTCAATGTCTGTTTAAATGCAGCCAATTCTAAATAGGTTCATAGGTTCATAGGTTGGTACTAGGCTATAAGCCCTAGGGCCTATACAAGCCTAGCCATAACAATTCCCTGGCTATTTCTTCCCACACTATTTACTTCCCTGGACCCCTGTCTAGTAGGGCGACTGATGTGATCCCCGGGATGAATTTCCTTTCTCCCATCCCATCGTTAAGGTTCCTTTTGAAGAGGGCCAAAGAGGCACTCTGCTTGACATATATGGGCAGTCAATTTCAGAGTCTGGGGAGTCTCTGGGTCTGGAACCTATCCCTCCAGCATGTTTTGTTTATTGTGATGACAAGGTTTAGATCCCTGGAGCATGTGGCTCTGAGGGATTGGGATTTCTTTAATTGTAGCATGTCCAATAGCTCTGGGTTTGACATGGCCTGGTATGTTAAGCAGAGATCGCCTCTGAGTAGATGATATACGACAGAGTATAGCTAGAGTTTTTTAAAGCGGTCAGCATAGGGCATCTGCTTTAGGCCTGTGATTCTTTTAGTGAGGTATTTTGTGGCCTTTCCAGTTGTTGCAGATGTCTTGAGAGGTACATACCAAATGGGGCGTTGTATTCTATAATGGGTCTAATGAGGGATGAGCACAGTGGGACAATGACCTCCTTTTTTCTGGATGAAAAGCCCTTAGTGATGAGGTGTGCCATATAAAACGATTGCCTGACTGTTGTGGTGATGTGGTTATTGAAGGTGAGACCACTGTCCACCTGTGTCCCTAAGTCTCTTATCACACTTTCGGTGTTTAGGGTACTGCCACCAATGTGGTAATTCATGGGTACATGTTTTTTCCCAAAGGGGATAACTATGCATTTCTTGGCATTGAGCTTGAGCCCATGGCTCTGGCACCAAGCATCTGTTTCTGTAAGATCCTTTTGTAGAGTATCCACATCATTTGGGAATTCAATAATGTCTCCCAGTTTGCAGTCATCTGCGAACTTTGTTCATAGGTTCATAGGTTCATAGGTTCATAGGTTAGTACTAGGCTATCAGCCCTAGGGCCTATACAACCCTAGCCATAACAATTCCCTGAATATTTCTTCTCACATAGAGTTAGCCAGAGTCCCTTAGTGTTGGCCGGTATTTCAGAGAATTAGATGCCAAACAAGAGCGGTCCCAGGACAGAACCCTGAGGTACTCCACTTGTCACTTGTCTGGAGCTGGATTTGGAGTTGGCTACTTTTACAGTGTGGGTTCTGTCAATAAGCCAGTTGGCAACCCATTGGGTGATGTAGGGATTAATGCCCAGCTTAGTAAGTTTATCTATGATTCCAGAGAAGGGGATGGTGTCAAAGGCCTTGGCAAGGTCAAGATAGGCTCTGTGGACCACCTTACCCTTGTCCATGGCTCTGGATACTGATTCAAAGAAGTCAATCAGGTTCAGGAGACAAGATCGGCCCTTCACGGACTCAAACTGGGTGGGGTCCAGTGTTTGAAAGTTGCCAATGTCTTTGTTTATAAGTTCCATGATAATACGCTCCATGGCCTTGCAGAAAAGGCTTGTCAGACTGATAGGATGGTAGTTTCCGGGATCCAAGGTGGATCCCTCCTTGTGGAGTGGGATAACTGTAGCTCTGTGACACTCAGTGGGCATGAAACTTGAGGTGAGGCTATGACACTTAGGTGAGGTGCCAGTTCATATTGTAGTTCATGTAGTACACAGCCCGGGATGTCATCTGGTCCCATGGATGCTGTATTCTTAGCTTTGGAGAGTGCGTTTTTTTACCTGTGTGGCCGTTATTACTGGAATTTGGCAATCTTCCGGTATTGAGATGGGCCATTTAAGGGGTGAGAGGGGGGTGAAGTTGGCACTCAATCGATCTGCCAGGATATTGGCAATATCCTTGGGATCAGTATATTTAATGCCATTCTGTTTTAGCTCAGAGCAGATCTGAGCATTGCCATTTAGAGTCTTGGCATAGTTATAGAATGCCTTGTGGTTGTCTTTGGAATCTTTGGCAATTTTATTTTCATAACTAGCTTTGGTGGATTTTATGAGGGATCTCAGTTTCTTACTGAGGCTGGTAAGGGAGTTTTTTTACATCCTGAGATTTTCCTGCTCTCTTGTTAGCAGATTTGTGTATTTCCCACATCTAGAGATTGAATTAATCTGATCCAAATGAGGGAGGCTTGATGGCTAGAAATGCATCTAGCACAAGAAAATTATCAACTATGTACTCAATTCTAATTAACAATTTTTTTTATTAGCACAACTAAGCAGTAGTTAATGAGAATGTGAAAAGGCAATGAAATTCCTAACAGAGACATAGAATTTGCCTTGGTTGTTGCAGATGAGGCTTGATCTTGCATTGTGAACCAAATAGTATTTACACTGTTCATCAGTGTTAAACTGAGCAATAATCCAGTTATTTAAAGTCTGTGAGGCCTACCCTAGCTATAGCAGACCAATTAAAATAAAGTGCTTGCCCGTGCACAAAGGTATGAAGCAAAATCAGGCAATCAGATCATTCAATAGAATCCAGTCTGCAGCAGGTGGCTCATGAAATCTGAAGCCTCTCCAAAGACTGATACACTGGAGATTACGTCTTAAGAAGTCACTGAAAGATATATAGTGTACTGAAAAAGTCAAAATCCAGATGGAAAATAACTCTGAACTGAGCAATCCTCTTGCTATTTAATGTCGAATGATTTTGCCCATGCAGAAGATGCCCAGTCAAATCTATGTCCCCACAGAAGCTGTCAAGTCAATTTCAGGCAGTCCAGTCATTCAGCTGAACCCAAGTTTATGTAAGTGGCATGTGAAATTATCCAGTCTCTCCAAATTTACAGTCCAACAGCAGCAAGTATTCGCAAAGAATTCTGATGAACATTTACATGGTGTGCTTGTACGACAACAGATTCTGCTTATCACATGCAGCTGTCCAAGAATGTGTGGGGTGGATGATGAGACAGCCATAATCCAGTATCTGCTTAGTATTAGCTTGGTCTCTGTGTAACATGCCCCCAAATACGTATCTCTTGCAAAAGGTACACTGCCATCTCTCACATTAGGAAAGGATATGCAGATTATCATGTGACTCTTTAATATGTGGAAATTCAACGTGTAACCTGGACGTGGAAGAAGTTAGCAGGTGATGAATAGCAGCAAAAGTGATTTTTGTCCTTTCAGTGATATCACACCTAAGCAAAAGGAGTACACTAGTCAATCCCCAAAGCTGACAAATGAAGCAATAGTTATATTAATTTATTCTTTAATTCATTCCTTCATTGACTTATTCTTTCTTTTATTTTCTCTTTTTTGTTTTCCTATCTTTTGACTAATGCATGGTTGCAAATAGATTTGAGTTTATTCAAAAACAACATATGCATAACACAGGAAGTGCAAACACACACACGCACACACACGCACACACACACACACACACACACACACACACACACACACACACACACACACACACACACACACACACACACACACACACACACACAGTGTTGATGATTACCTTCAAACACACACTACCAAAAAGAAGAAGCTATTCATGTTTGTGTGTTTTAACATTTCACAAATATTACAGGGTAACAAGTGAAGAGGCCATGTATGATTTGAATCTCCACCAATCAAAAGAAGGAAGCAAATAGGCTGGCATGTCTCTGGACTTTTCTATAGTCTCTTTTACCTTGCTGTTACAAACTGAGTGGGAAACGATTACTGGGTGAAGAAGAACAGCTGCCCACAAAGAGTTCTGCACTAAAACAATGAAAAAAAATATCGTTCTGCAACTCCAAATATAGTTTTACCAGGCAAAATATACATTTAGGTTCCTGTTAAATAAGACAGGATGTTTTGCATTGCAAGATTGTTTCTGCCATTAATAAAAAAATATAAAAGAGCAGTATCATTATAATTGACTTCTTATCATACTTAATTAGACCTTTTCGGTAAAACACTTACAGATAACTGCTTCTGTGATGGGGTTTATTTATGACCCCTCATTACCCCACACTGGAGCACAGAATGGGAGATGGATTTTTCTCAGTCCATAAAAAGCTAGTGAATACAGGTGAAAGGTCAATCACAATAGCTAGAAAATTGAAACCCTTTAATTTTTCCAACTATTAGATTTCACTACGCTAGGGTACACTACAGCTTACTTATTTTATGATAGCAGTTATCACATACTACCACTTTCATTAGGAAAACACTTGTGCTATTCCTAGCCTATTTGTTATTTTATTTTAAGTTATTGTATGCAGACAGTATAACAGCAGAAACGTCTCCGTATGTATACAGTCTGTTTTACCATGCACAAATAATCTTTTCTTTCTTATTATCTGCAAGGTAATCTACTCATCTGGGCAGTGAACATTCACATACCATCCCACGTATACAGTTTAAAAGGCCATTTTGCATCTTACGGTGATGAGTGCGAATTTACAGAATTGAGGCAATCAAGGACATTGACTATAAATGCAAAATTAAAAAAAAAAATGTTTGCGATCCTTTACTCTGCACTGACCATACAATTTAAGAAAACAAACAATAGCACTTAATATTTTCATCTATCGTTGATGTACATTACATTTAAGATTTCTGACTACATTATTTTTGACCACTTTTATTTGGACCCTTTTATATGTGTTGAATTAGTTTATGTTCCAAACAGCATCATATCTGACTATATGTATGGCTGAAATAACATCTTTTAATACCCCATATTAAAGTATCTTGATGGCATACACAGTACATGCCAATTACTCAGTGCTTTTAAACTGTCTCCCAACAGCATTGAAATATAAAACAAAAAGAAAAAAGTTAGTTTAATTGTATGACAGCTTATTATTGTCCATTGTCCACTCTAACTGGTTTATTAGCTACAAATTATTTAAGTAATTAGCCATTATTTATCTCAGATGATATATTTGTTCCAGCAAGGTAGCCAATCAATGATGATTCTATACACTGTATTCCATCTAATGTTATCTCTCGCCCTCCAAAATCCATATAATTATCCACTTGGATATCTGCCTGTAACATAGATTTTGTGGAACACACCTGCTCTCTTAGCTATATAGTTACTGTTTGTCTCTCCCTTAAATAATACGTTTAAATACAGGTATACCCCCCTTGCCTTCCTTTTCTTTGGGGCTGGTGAACAGATCAAGGGACCATTTTAGGATGGTCCCTATGTTTAGAATCACGAAAACCAGTAGACCTAGGCAACTCAGCGTATGCTTTTTTTTTTTTTTACTTATGATTTAAAACCCAGTCCTTGAGAAACCCCTCTGTATCCACTGGCAGAAGAAAATGAGATGACCATGCCCCCTTCTGGGTATTGCAATTCTGTCACCCATATTAAGTAGGGGACCCTTGTTTTCCTTTTCATAAACAATGCTGCACTAAGTACTGGAACCATTCTTGCAACTTGATTTTGAGATTTTTATTGAGGTCTTTAGCCTTCCATAATAAATCATCACTGTGATTAAGATCCCAGCTCTTGAATATAAAATGCCTGGGATACAATGAATTCACCTGCCTGTACTGAACCATCTGTGCCCTCTATGATGGATGAGGGTTAATCTGTTTCTAGCAGACCTTTTAGCTCTGGAGATATAAATGACACAGGATCCATTCCCTCTAGTGTCTCAGGTAAGTCCAGTATTCTGAAGTTATTTATACATACTCTATTCGCTAGTTCATCATATTTAGTTATCATTTGCAAAGCCTGCATCTGTAAATGCTTTGAGTTTGTGCTTCTAATTAGTCTCTGGTTCATGGGTAAGTTCATTAAGTTTTTACTGCTATTAGTTAAGTAATCGCTGAATGCTGTCTGACTGATGATCATGCTTCAGTATAGTAGCCTTAACCTGCTGCAGATCATAAGTAGTGCTGTGCATAAGCTGGGTATTTTCACTGGATGTTATCTGAATCATTTAAATGTCCTAGAGATTCTCTGTGGATTCTGCATTTTTGGTTCTATGTGGTGTGGGTATGCCAAAAAACTAACTCCTTGAGTCTGAAAATATCACTCATTTATTCCTTCTGCACAGGACTAAAGAAAATCACATCCTTATCTTTAAACTTTTTTGCTCCTAACTTAAATCAAATGACTTAATTCAACACTGTGATGTCACAAATCGTATCTGTCCGAATTAGATAGCTGAATATAATCCCTAGGGTTCAAAGAATTCTCTCCTTCTTTGTTAACTGCTTATTATGAGTTGCTTAACTAACATGATGGAGATAAATTCTAATTCAGAGACTTAGTATTGCTTCAATGAGAAACATCTCATTAGCATCCCAGTACCATGTCTCTGAATTGAACACACTGCTGATAGCTCAAGTCTTCTCCATAGTAGCCCATGCATGTCATTAGCAAAGGCTCACCTCTGTATGCCCACATGCATACACACACACTCACATGCATTTAAACATAAGTGTACACACACGCACACTCACACACACACACACACACACACACACACACACACACACACACACACACACACACACACACACGCACACACACACACACACAAATGCGCGCACACGCATGCAAGCGCACGGACACATCCAAAAACTGACATGGCAAAACATCCTGCAGCTTTAATGGAATGATGTACACTGAATGAATGGCTACTATTTGGACCACTCAGTGATTAATAGCCATGAACCTTTAGAACTAGCCTCTCTGCCACACTAACACACTCACATGCTGCTTTACACATGAGACCACTCTTTCATCTAAGACATCTCAAGAAAAGCTCAGTGGTAGAGTATGGACAGAATCAGTCCTGCATTCCAAATCAAAGGTAATGGAAAATCTATGAATAGTGCCATTAATTTACCTGTTTCAGTTATACCATAACAAGTCAGCAAGAGATCCAATATTTGTATCATCTCACTTGATTATTTTTATCCGGAGCTAATTTGCTGGTGATCACTTTTATTCTTTTCTTTATAGTCTCTGATTATCTTGTCTTTAATTACATTTGTTAAGATTTGCTGAGAATTATCCAAGAATGCAACGTCTGTTACTGCTCATTTCTGTTTAACTTTCATTTTTTTATATATATGCTTTTACAATTCCCCCATTTAAGATCTCCAAGAAAGCTAAATGCTGAATCCATGAAAAGAAAAGATAATGTGGTATTTTTACATAAATACCCATCTTGAATCTAAGAATCTCTCAAAAAATCCGTACCAATTCTGTTGTCTCTTTATTCTTCAGAGATTGTGTTCTGTATTTTGGACTCTACAGTGTAATTCGCTAAGAAATGGAAGGACCAATTATAATTTTCCACCTTTTATGATGATGTTACCTAAATAAATTTTCATTAGACATATAAAAACTATCATCTAGTACCACTGACACATTGGCCTGTTTCTTAAATTTTAATTTTACCAAAGGCTAAAAGGTTTTGTAACCAGCTTTCTTGAAGACAAATTCTATTGTATTCTAAATGTCTATACGTGCATTGTTTTTTGTAACAGTAATAACCTGCATATGTTTTCCCCTCCTATCAGTTGTGAATTTCTGCAATGAACTACAGAAGCATGACCCTACCTAGTCTTCCTTCCCTTTATGTACACTCAAAAGGACCATACTTAGTACCTCATTACACCTCTCTCTCCAATGTGTCTACTATGCATTTGCACAATTTTATACAAACAACAAATGTTCATTGTTGACCTATTGAACTATATCAATGTAAAATTGTTACTTAGCTTCTTTTTAATGCAACTTTAACTTTATGCATGTATCCAAACATATGTGAATCGTTTTGCTATAACTGCTATTACATCAATATTGTTTAAAATTGTACTTGTTTTAAAATGTATTACTGGAGCTTTTCTCCTCGGGTCTCCACTGAAAATGGGCCACAAGCCCAGTTGGACAAACCCGGTTAACAAATGTCAATAAATAAATAAATAAATACAATATATAATAAAGTCACCATTCAGTTTAAGTTTAGCTCATCTACACAGGTTATCATATCAATTAGATTTCTCATAACAATATATTTTCTTTCTTTCTAACAAAGTGAGCTTGAAGCAAATGGATTACTGACTCAGCCTTCTTTAAGTAGCAGTAATAATCAGTGATATTACTTTTTTCACTGCTTTAGAAGACGACAATTTTTAATATTACAATTAACCAATAACTCTCTAACATGAGTTTTCTTAGTGATTCTATAAGAAAACAGGAAATTATCACTATTTGATCTAAAGGAAACATCAATTTATTCCACAGAAAGTAAAATCATACCCCTCTGCATCAAAAAATGATGCTGACTGTCCTTGAATTCAAGTAAGTTATGAACTTCTATCTTTATACAATCAACCATTTAGTGGAAAAGAAATTAAATTCCTTCATAATGAAGATCAGCGTTTCCTTCTTTTGTTTACACATATGTTCTCAGCTTTGCTAGGGAAAATATCCAACATTTCAGTATCAGACAACAAAGAGTTTTCCTGAACATTATTCTGATTGGCACTGCATGCCTTAAAGTTCATTAGAATGTAAATATTAATTTTTGTAATCTATAAATCCAGCAAAAAAGTTTGAAAACTTCCATTAGAACAGAGTATGTTTCTAATAGGGGAAATGCATATTAATATAGACGATATCTTGTTTTTTCTGCTTTCTAAGGATAGTTATAATGTAATTAGACACAGAAACATGCCTTATATGCATCATAGACATATGCTTAATATGCTGAAATATACCAACCTGTACACATTAACACATTGCTGCCTAGCGACGACTTCAGGAGGTTTTGTAGTCACAACCCACTGACACCTCTAGGCATCTAATATAGTCTTTACAAATTTGCAGTAATAATTCCAAACCAGTGCTACACGCAGGCTACAGAAATAATTAATCTTAAAGCTTACAAGATGAGCAACACTCCCCTATTTGACCTGCGTCTAGTGCTGTGAAAGAGATATTAAAACAGTGCGTGTGCAACTTGAGTGATTACTGAGTTAGTGGAATGGCTTTTAAAGTATTATACCCTCCAGTTTAAGACTTAGAATCTAATGAACACCACTGTAAAAAAAATTTTTTGCTGAACAGTTTGCCATTTATATTTCTTCAGTAACCCTTATGGTTCCAGAGATATGAATACTTATATAAAATGTGAGGACATAATTTGAGTTTGTCAGGAAGTTCAGAATGCAACTACTGTACTGGATTTTGGAGGACAAAACTGCAGAGGCCCATTGGAGTGAATGAGTTAAGATCCAACCCACACTCTGCAGGCATCTATCTGAAAGACTACAAAAATACATCATGCATCAAAAAAAAAAGAAAACAGAAAACATGTTTTGTAAACATAAATAATCAGAAATGTAGTTCCATCTACTTCAAATTCTTGCTTTCCTATCGTAATGCTTATCCCATTATCCTCCATGTGCACTTTTTCTCGTTGAATGTATCAGCAGCACCGCAGGAATGTTGATGCTTTAATAAGGCTGATAGTCAGAAAATTATTTAATCATAATTGTCCCTTACTCTTACACTTCTAATCATCCCAAACAGTAGAAATATTTATCACAAAGTAAGACCGTAAGTTGTGAAAATAAAAATAAAAATAACCACAGTCCGGAAATAAAAATGGAACAATTTAATACCAAATTCCACAATATAGTCACAAACAAGCACTACTGAGCGCTTTCACGTTCATTGGCTTCATCAGAGCAATGCCCAATTCCCTTAATTACATGAATTTATACAGCCAACCCATATACGTATCTTCCTTTTCAATAAAATAATAATGTAATATAATT
Source organism: Protopterus annectens (assembly GCF_019279795.1). Taxonomy (NCBI): domain Eukaryota; kingdom Metazoa; phylum Chordata; order Ceratodontiformes; family Protopteridae; genus Protopterus; species Protopterus annectens. The sequence goes on from NC_056739.1 coordinate 1,006,902,193, forward strand.
ATTATATAATACAACAAAAAACTAATCCAACAAGGTAAAAATACAAAATTTATTGTGGGAATATCATACAATATTAACTAAATGTCAATGTCTATACCTCTTTGCTTCTGTACTTTAACATAAAGGAAAAGGAGATGTTGTCATTCAAACATGGCTGCACCCTGGCATTTAATATTAACTGCCATTTGGTTTCCCTGATTTCAACCTCCAACTTGGGGTACCCTCCACTCTGACTGATGTAAACCCTATCTATGACAAAAAATATAAACCTTTTAAAATTAATGCAGTTAATAGTGTGCATACAAAGGGCATTTGTTGATTTTCTGTTATTTATATCCCTAGTGTGCTCAGAGATCCTGTGCCTCAACCTCCTAGGGGTTTTACACACATAAAATCCTGGACATGAAGTGCAAGTTGCAACATATACTACCATTACAGTATTGCAATTGCATCGTCCTGGACATTGGAGGTTCCTATAGTGCCCAGCAATTTCAACATATGGTCCATTGGTAATAAACTTGCACCAATTACAGGCCCCGCATTTGCTCATCCAGAAAGTATACAATTTGTTCGATCTCATGCCCTGCATTTCCAACAATTCTTTGATGGTGTGGCCCTTGCTATAGGCAAACTTAGGTTTAGAACCTAATCTATTCTTGAGATCCATATCAAAAACACTTTCCCAAATGCACAGAATATTGTAACCAACTGTTTTTTTTAGATAGAAAGCCAGTTTAAACATGACCATATTCCTGATGCTAGAAAGATTCATCATTGATCAGGCATGAAATCTTCACCATTTGACCCTTAACAACACTTCTTTTTTGATGGATAGGATGACAACTATCAAAATGCAAGAGTGTGTTGGAGTAGGTCTCTTTCCTGTAAATAGTGGAACGCAAATCACCTTCAACCTTATCCAGTTGGATATCCAGGAAATTAATGCTTGTTAGGTGTAATTTAAAAGTGAATCTCAAATAATGTGTTGTATTCAAATAATCAACAATTTCTTTGGCTTCCTGTTCATTGCCTGACCACAAAATAGGATATCATCTAGGAACCTTAAAAATACAACAAAATTTCCCCAATATAGGTCCCTCTTAAAGGGAAATAGTGTATGACATTGCTTTACTGCTGGGAAAGTTTATTCAAGAGTTAGAAACCTGGATAATGAACCTGTCCCTCTAACATTTTCTATTAATTTCTGGAAAAAAAGATTCAGAACTTTTGTTCTAGTGTGTATGGGCCTGTTTTACATGTCCCAATACCAGAGATCAAAGACTACTGGATCCCTTATGGCACAGATGGCTAGATATAGATCTCATCTGATAAGTCTATACTAGACTAAACATAGGAACAAGGCTGCCAGTTTAGGCTGATAGTATATGTTTTTATACTGGGAGTCTTTTAAGTTAGAAACCTTGTGTGGTCTTTCTAATTTCTTAATATGATTTAATTTCAAAGAGGTCACTGTATTCAGCAACTAGCTAAATCAATGCTGAATATTAGGGGATAATGTCCTTTTACAATCTGAATGGCAGTTCTTTGGAAAATAGCTGGACTAAGTAGAAGATTTTCTTGACTACCATTGCTACATGATGATCAGAGGAGAAGTAGCTCTTGACCTAAGTTCCAAGGTTCATAGCAACATTTCTATTTTTAATTGGGATATTATCTGTGTTGTGTACTGTGGAGAGAAGTTGTCTACCAAATCTGACAGTTTTCTATTTATTTTAATATTTAGTTAATGATAAGCACTTTGGGCATTTTCAAGTGTACGTCCTTGCTTAAAAGCATGGGCATCAGAGGGTATTTGACAATGATCACCAGTTTGTAGCCATCTGCAAATTTAAATAGCCAAAGATCTTAGATATTGGTTCTGGAGATCAGAAAAGTAAACACAAGATAAAATAAGTCTCAATACTAAACTCTAAGGCACATTATTGGTTACCTTTATACTGTGTGAAGTTGTACCTGCTACCCACATCATCTGGGTTTTGTCTTTTAACCAATTTATTATTCATCTTACTGCATTGGTATCAACTGGAAATGAATTTAGCTTACCAATGTCTAGGTTTATCAGGTCATTTATATGTGCCATGGTCTTGTATATGTTCCATAACTTTGCAAATGAGACTCATCAGGCCAGAAGGCCTATAACTCTTTTGCTCCATGGTGAGGTTATCCTAATAGTGTGTCCATATGTCAGGAACAGAGTCTGTTACTAAGCTCAGGTTAAATAGCTTATACGTTTTGTCAGCCAGTGTAGGTTTGGCCACGTATATGAAACAGCCTGGTATATTATTAGGTCCAACTCTGGAGTGCTTTTGACTTTGGACAGCATCTTTGATGCATGTTCTTTAGTGATGAGGGTGCTTGAGAGATTATGGGATAGTAAGGCATTGGATAATCTTCTCTGTAGTAAAATCTGTATTGACATTTTTTTTGTCAGTATCTCAGCAATTTTTATTGGGTCACCACATGTTATGTCACTTGTATGACGTCTGTGATATGTTTGATGGTGTTTCTTATTTTCCTGTCATAGCCAAACAAGGAGTTGTAGTTGTACTTGGGTTCAGATGCTATCCTATGTTTGTGGATTACTTTAGTGTATTTAATATTACTTTTTCCATTATTTTAATACTCTACTAAAATTCTCTTTCACAAGATGGTTCTTCATTCTGTACTATGTTTTATGAACTTTTTCCTTTTAGTGTAGGTTTTAATTAAGTTGGTTGAGGGTTGCTTTTAAAATTCTCATTATATTTTGATGTGAATAGGACCCCTATTTCTTTATATTTAAGTAGACATATACCTCCTTTGCAAATCTACTTGCTGTTCAAGATACTACTATATGTAAATTTTGAGACTTCATTACATAATTTGATGAAATGTGTAGATTTGCAATCCCTGACTTCCAAAAAAATTTTTTAAATGGAATTTGGTATTATGAAGGAGAAGTTACTATATTATGGTTTGACTTAACTGAGGATGGAGATACTAGGAGATTTTTACAGAATGATGCAATATTTTTAAGTTTAGGAATGTTATTTCCTCTAGTAGGGTTTATGACAATTTGATCCATGAAGTTTTTATTTGTTAGACCCAAAATCCTTTGGACATATTCTATGTTGGAGATACAGGTGCACCTGTTGTTCAAGGGTTAGCTTCTCATAATGATAGGGTTTTTGTTGATGGAGAAATTCATCAAGCACATTTAAGAACCCTGCATGATTCTCCTTAGAAAAGGAAGGTGTCATGTACTAGGAATAGCATAATTTGGAGTTCTAGTTTGAAATTATTCCTTGACTGACAACAGCTACTATATTGCAGTGTATTGCGGTAGAAGGGGTACTGTGGCTGAAAGACCAGAGTTTAACTGGAGTCTTTCAGTTGGTGGCTTAGCTAAAGAACTCACAGTATTTTTAAATTTATCAAAACTCATTCTAATCCCCCTTTACCATTTTTTTCATTCTTCCATATGCTTTCACCTCAAATATGACCTCAAAATCTTTTGGAATTTTAGCTGAATGCCCCCTGGAGATAACTCCAGGGATGTCAGTGCTCTCGTTGACTGAATTTTGTTATTATTTTTCTTGATGTTGCTTTATTCTCTCACTAAAATCCTACATCTATCCTTTACCAGTGTTTAAATCCCTCTTTAAAGTTTATTATAGAATTTAAAATAAGCATGTTTCTTACTCAAGGTTTCCTGAAAGTATCTACTAGTTTGTCTGTCAGTCTAAGCACGTTTTACTGTTAATCTCTTATTTGGTGTTTTCCTCTCTCTCTCTCTCCATCTCTCTTTTAGCTTTGTTTTTTTTGTTTGTTTTGTAATTGGTTAATATTTGTTGAATCTGAGAATGCAAAGGTAGACCTGGATCTTTTTCCCTTCATATTTTTCTTGCCTTTGAATGATTTAATTCATTATCTTCTTTTACAGATAATATTTGTTTTCACATGTATGCACCTATCACTGTACTGTGTATTCCATAGCTATCTACAGCCAAACAAATTACCGTGATATTATGACATCACTATCACTATGGATTGAAGGTAACATAAAACATGACACATTAGGTGATTGCAAAAGGAGTCATCTTGCACTTTGCGATACATCTTCAGCAGGGTGGAGTTTCTGGAAATGTCTATATTCGCTCTTTATTTAGAAATGAGTGTTCTGCATATTTAACTTTAGATATGGATACATATTTAGGAGAAAAAAATGCAAACAAGGAAAATTTCTCAACAACATTAAATTTAAATTAACAAATAAATAAATAAATAAATAAATGAAATAAACAGCAATTTGCTCAGTAAAAATGCTTCGCAAAATGTCAGCTTTACCAGCTTTGTCCAGATATAAACAAATAATCTACAGAGGTATGTAATTAGAAAACTTTAAACCCCCTGCATTGTTGAAAGAATGTGCAATACATGATGAGTTTTAGATGTCCTCCAGTGGTGTAGACCTTGGCTCTAGATGATTGTCACTGTTGAAGTGACACCCTGACCCCATGTGCAATAATGGGAAAAAGGGTTTATACATGGATGGATGGATACATCATCAAAAAACTCTGGCTATATGAAGTGTCTTAACAGCTTTTAAAGCTTTTTTCTATTTAAGGTGTATTTCATTTCTGGCTACCACATGAGAGGCAAAACAAAGTAAGCTATACCTTTTAAAATTGCTAGTTTGCAGTATAGTGCTGTTTGAAAAATATGAATGCATTTCTTAAGCTATAACATTCATCAGTGTTACTGCTTGCCGAAAAACAAATGCATATATTACTCACTGTACCAGTGTCATAAGTTTTCACATTATTATTATTTTTTTGTAATTATGTGTGCTTAGCTGTAGTTTCTTTTTTATACTGTGACTCTTTATCTACCTATTGATATTTAGAACAAAACCGAGCCCTTTCTCTCTTTTTATTAATGTTTACCAGAGGGTTACCACTGCTGATTGAAGATCACTGCATAAGTCAACATATTGAAATTAGTGAATTAGTTGAATATAAATTATTTTCTGTAGTAAAATGTGGCTCTTGTGTTTGCTCTGAGTACAGATGTAGATTTATTTATTTATTTATTTAGTTACATTTGTTGACCGGGAGTGTCCGACTGGACGTAGGTCCATTTTCAGCAGAGGCCTGGGGAGAAAAGCTCCACAGTTAAAATAAACAGACAGTAGTTACATTGGATTACATAGCGATTAACAATTTAACATAGCAATTAATTGCAAACATATTTACAGATGAAGAACATGGTACATCAGTAGACAACTAGAATCTTTATCTGCAAAGTACATAACAGACATTAACAAATGTTACAATAAGAAGTTCTTGTTGTATAATAAGTACTGGGCTTATGAGCATCTGAGCTTGCGTGATTTATCTTATGTAATGATTAAATGCAAACCATAAATATTTCTAGGCAGTACAATGCAGAACTATCAACTAATCTACAGCAAAGTTCAAAGAGAAAGATGAAAGCATCTATGTCTGTCTAATTTACTTTGACTTTATTAAATCTATACTTACCCCTGCTGCCCCTGATCATGATGTTATTTTGTCGATTGGTGTTATACCTTACTAAACAAATGAAAAATAAAATAAATAATGTAAAATACACTTTACACACTATGTCTCTACTTAACATGAGATGTCCATAAGGGGGAAAAGACTGCTTTCCAAATCGGACAACCTCTGGTGTCCTTTTGGCATCTGAACAGTAGAAATACATCCCAAAGTTATAGTTTGATAGTCTTGTGATTTGATATGCAAAGTGCTATCAGAAATTCAATAATACTCTAATCAAGTAAGCCTCAACTGTCCTTTCATTTAATAATGATGATTTTCTGACACATATAAAGATAAATATTTTCAAAAATTCAAAACAAAGCTACAAGCATTTTATATTGCATTAATTCTGCCCCCTCCCCCCACTCACCCCCAAAAACTGCACCGTCTCTGGGGAGGAATAACTCAGTTGTTGTCTTCAAATAAATTACACATTTTTTCAACTTATTTCAGTGGACCGTGCAAATGAAGATTTCATCACATAGGTAAACCAGGAAATATGCAGGAATCTTTACACTGTGAATCACTTATGACAAATAGTATGACTGAAATACAAATCTGAGATACATCTAATGTAATAAGCAAAGGCTAAATGCAAATTCCAGAGCACAAAATAAAGTGACTTAGTCTCAAATGACAACCAAAGTAATCTGTGTTACATATTCTGAGAAGTGGGTGTCAGTCTGGAGTATTTTTTTGTGACTTATCTTTTGGTAATATGTGGCAGTATTTATTTGAAGTAAGCATATCACCAATAGTAGAACAAAGGGCACACTTTTCATTTAAACATATTCCATCTAGACCATCTATACATAACGTTTTTCATTAGTACTTGAAAAGCTCATTGTTAGATAATGACTGATGGTTCCGTGGGAGCTCCTGTCCAATTGTAACTGAAGCAAAACAGGCTGACTAATTTCAGTTTTGATGAGATAAAATGAAAACATGGCTCTGCACCATTACTAAACCTGTGATAAATGCTGTCATTATCTCATTCATAGCCTTAGAGATGGCACAAAACTCAGGTGTGCCTTCCACATTCATCAGCCTTCTTTCAAAACACCAGTGTTGTGTTCCAGGTAACTTAAATAAAGCTATGGATATTCAGAATATATTATTATTATTATGATTATCATTATTATTATTATTGTTATTATTCCTGTTTCATCCAGATTGCACTGATTAGGAATAATATGAAATATTAGCCTTTACAAATATAAATGGACATGATTTTGCTCGCATGGATTAAAATAAAAATATGCATTCAGAACACAAAATGAACTGTGTTAAGATAAGCACAGTATCACAATGTATTGTTACTTGATGAAAAATGGGATACACTATACAGAAAAGTCTGCACTTAACATTGAAGCACAGAAGAAAAGTGTAAGCAGTACATTTTCTGGGGATGTGAATAGATCATTAATCGAATGTTGCTTGCATTCTTACCTTCTACAGCTGCCATTGTATAAAATCATTTTATTTGTTACTGTGTAAATTAATTTGATTTGGCAGTTCTGAGTGTGTTGCTTAGTTCGTGTAAATGATCCCTGCTTTTACCTTTCTCCTTCCCCACTCAAAATGCATTATTAATAGCCATCTATAAACTTGAGTTATTTTGCTAGGAGTTCTCAAGAAGTACTATACTTGGACGAAGGTGCTAGACTGTTGAATAAAACTGAAACTCATTTCTGCTGAGTCCTGCTTTATCTCACTGGATTAAAGTCATTGTACTATGGGGTAAGAATATGTCCCATGTAGCGACAAGTTTAACTGATATAAGAATTAGTATATGAGGGGTTACTGGAGTGTGAGGCTGCAGCTCCCAGCCCTATATTTGAGGTATGGTGGTACATGCTGTCTGTAAAAATGCTTTTAATAACATGTTTCCTATTTTCAGTTTCCATAGTGGTCAATGGGTTTTTTTCACTGAGCTGGAAGTAAAGAGTTGTGTAAATTTTTATCAGTTAAAAATGTATCCATGTCTTTTTTGTTTGTTTGTTTGTTTGTTTTAATCCATCTGTGATCATTTATTTCCACTGGCATAGAAACCCACATTACCTCAAGGCAGGACTGCTTTGGAAGATCTTGGCCAAACTAACCTGTATGCTTAATATTATATTAACAATGATCTCCTGGCAGCAGCTAGAAAAGTTATTACAGAAAAACTGAAAACCAAAATCAGTTGCTACATTCAAAGAATTTTTAAATTTAACAGTAATACTATGCAAAACTGAAAAAAGGTGATCAGAACAAAACCTATAAATCATACCAACACTTTTAGTTGTCAGGATAACCTTGGAATGTTGCTACTGAAATACCATGACTCTTAATGTGTTAATTGTATAAGATTACCTTGATCTTTCAATGTATTCCTAACATTGTATAACTGTATGTGATGTTGAATGTCTTACTTTCTGGTATATATTGTAAATATGTTAACATTAATAAAAATTTTCTTTAAAAAAATGACCTTTTACTAGCAAGCACATTGAAATGGCAATATGGTGTTGTGTATCATATCTAGTAAATAAGGTTGACTAAAAGTCATCTAATTAGAAACAAAAATCTATAAACCAACTCAGCTGTTCCAAAACAAAGTCTTCATTTAATGAGATGACTCAAAATTCATTATTAATAGCCATCTATAAACTTGAGTTATTTTGCTAGGAGCTCTCAAGAAGTCCTATACTTGGACAAAAGTGCTAGACTGTTGAATGACACTGAAACTTATTTCTGCTGAGTCCTGCTTGTATTCCCAGTGTAACTTTATCTCATTGGATTAAAGTCTCTGAACTATGGGATAAGGATATGTCCCACTTATTGACAAGTTTAACTGACTCCACTCTGCAAAATAAATTGCAAGAATTATACAAAAGAAGCAAAGCTACAGTACTTACTAATATATTAATATCTCATGACACTACAAAATCAAATAGTTTTGCACAGCTTGTAAGGTATGCTGTCCAGTATGCAAGTGATCTATAAATTCACAACACATCAACAATGTATCTCTGAATTAACAATAACATGCCATTTACTGTAGTATAGAAAGCCACAAAACAAGAGGTTCTCTGCCTAACAAATGCCTTTTGCATAGAGATGCATGTTCTCTATGTGATCTGATAGATTTTCTCTGGCTTCTTCCACATTCGAAAGACATGCAGTAAGGTGGAGCAGGTACCCCAAATTGCCTGTAGTTGTGAGTGCACATGGGTGTGTAATATGGAAGAAAGATGTGGAAACCTACTTCTGTCTTCCCTTTGCCTTGTAGACACTGCGGGTAGCAGTGGCTGTGCACAGGTTCACTCTAGGAGTCAAACATTACTAGGCATTCTGGGTAGAAAGAAGAGGGGCTCCCATGCAGCACATTAAGAATATAAGGTAGGCATTGCTTGGATTACAGAAACATGAGTCAATGGTAAGAAATATACTTTAGTACTTTCATAAACCCTCTAAGCCATTCAGGAAAGACCTTTGGGGAAGGGATGGAGGGGTGGAGATTATAACCATATAAAGGAGGACATAAAAGTGTGACACTACAGAAGAGGATAAATATCACATTTTGAAAGACAAGATTAGTTTGTAAGGTTCCAAATCTTAGATAATCCCTATTATACAACAACCCCCCATCAATATTCCAGAACATGCATGCTGATTGGTCAGTGTGCACATTGTAAATCGGACTTATACTAATGGAAAAAGGTCTGGTCGCCTGGACTTTTTCTATTAGTATAAGTCTTTTTTTTTTTTTTTTTTGTTACAGCAACGGAGAATGCCCGATCTCCATTGCATTTTAGAAAGTGTCTCGCTATATTAAAGGAGTTTAACATAGTGAGACATCTTTAAAAAAAGCAACAGAGATCTTCCTTTCTCCGTTGCTTTTTTAAAGCTGTCTAGCTATGTTAAATGTTCTTTTTTAAAGCTGTCTCGCTATATTAAACGGGTTTAGCATAGCGAGACAGCTTTAAAAAAAGCAATGGAGAAAGGAAGATCTCCTTTGCTTTTTTAAAGCTATCTCACTATATCAAACTCCTTTAACATAGTGAGATACTTTCTAAAAAGCAACGGAGATCTTGCTTTCTCCATTGCTTACACACACAGCTCTGATATACTGCGTAAGCATATGCATGCGCAGTACATCAGAACTGCCGCAGAAAAACAGAAAGCTGTGGAAGGGCAGCAGAGAGGCATTATACAATGCCATTATTTAAGAAAAGTGAGTATTTTTTTTTTCTTAAATAATGTCATTATATAATAGCAATAACCCACTTCTGGGTGTGGGTAATGCTGAATTTTCCCACGGTTGTCTTTGTTTGGCCACTCAGGCTTCGTCCTTGTGACCAAACCACATCAACTGTGGGTAAATCCAGCATTACCCACACCCAGCTGTGGGTTATTGCTTAATTATATCATGCCATCTCACTTTTTGTAGTAACAAAATTAATTACAAGGCAGCTAAATTACAGATAGTAACAGTTGGAATACTTGTTTTGAATATGGTGGTTTTCAAAACAGCCTTTGCTCCAGCAAAGTCAGGTTGGGACAGGTCAGCTGATGCTTTTGATTCTATTGGATGGTATTTCTTCATTAATGCAGGAATGCAAGGAATATCTTCTCACTAAGATTGCAGTATATACAAGTACTGTGAACTCTGAGGAATAGTAATCATAAGCTGCAGTCAATGCTGTGCAGATTAACTAATATGCATCAGGTGTGGAATAACAGCCTTTATATGGCATGCAGAAAAATCTCCTGACAACCTCCATTCCAGATGACAGTAAAATACCAAGCTCTGCCTTTCCCATCCTGTGTCCTATGCATATCCTCTCCATTATACTCCTTCCTGACAATAAATGAGGTTTGGTAACAAACCAATTTGTCCAGGGACATCTTCAGATGGGGGTTAGATAAAGATAGTAATGGGAATGACATAGTTAAATGGGAATGAGGGTTATTGGGAGGAAATGAGGTAAGGGAAGGGAGGATCTGAAGGGGTTTATGCAAGTGTAACTGAGTAAGGAATCTCATTTTGGTGCGAACTTGCTATGGCATGTTCTATGTCCGAGATGATCTGCAGGTACTGGTATGGTCAGGTAGGCCTTAGCATAGTTGTCTATGGAAAAGTTGGGTATTGCTTACTCATAAGGGTTTAGGGTACACTTGGTGATAGCCTGAGTTGGGTGGAGCACAGATTTTCATTGGGGTTGCAGATTTTGCCTCAGAATACCTTTCAGGAAACCTGTGCTAATGCAAATCCGTTATTCTCGGGACACACATTCTTTACTTAGGGTAGATGACTTGTTAGTATTTTAATTTTTTTTTTTTTTTGAAAGAGAGTTTGGATGAAGTCCTAAGTATTAGGATAAAAGCTCTTAACTAAAGTTCCATTTGTATTAAATAAACAAGTATTTGAGATGTAATTTAACTGAGTATGCTGAAGTCCTGCAGCCTTATGACTAGTATCTCTGCTTCTTTTTTCAATAAATGCATATTATTTTTTTAAATACAATAAAAAAAAAACTTTCTAACTTTGTAAGATCAATACTTAAGAGTGGTCACTCTGGAGGGGGAGGGCCACCCTGCCTGCTCGGGGTGAGATGGGTCTTGTCTGAATGATAAAACAATAAATAAATAAATAGGTTTGTCAACAGTTTCATCTGTGTGTGATTGCAAGAGTGGGATTGGGATGGGATGCTCTGTTGTCAGAGGGTCTGCGTGCCTTGTTTGTTTGATGATAAGGGCTTAATTTTGCTGTCTCTGCTGCCCAGTGACACCTTTGTTGCTTACTGAAACCATTGCAGTTATTGAAGTCCGAGGATGGTTCTTTGGGCTTTCTGGGTTTGTGGCGGAGGTGTTTCACTTGTTCCTATTTGGGGCCATTATCCTCCACTTGTTTCAGTGGGAACGGAGTTTTTTCTGCGGTTACAATTTGTTGGGGAAGGGTTGACAGACTGTATGTTTCCATGTTGTGTCTGCCCACGAAGAATGCCTGTCAGGAGTGCATGCGTGATGCGGTTTCAGTGGCTGTGGGGGAGGATTATGGCAGGCACAGCTTGCAACCCGGCTTAGTTATTTTTATGGTGCCATCAGTCTTAAATTCTAGGCATTCTTGAAGTAGCCTTCCAATTCCCTTCCTTAATTTTATACTTACAAAAAAATAAAAAAATAAACAAACCTCAATTTGTTCTACTTCAGAGCTATGATTCAGTCAAGTCCGGTTACTTCAAACAACCGGTTGGCATACTCGCTAACAGTTTTAACTCCGTGCCCATCTGTTTTTGTTGTTAACATCATAACCTGACAATTTCACTGTTATTTCTTGCTAACTTTCTAGCAACATGAACATGCAGAAGAGACAGAAAGTAGTGTGAAATACAAATGAAATGTTGCACATATAAGGAGCTGCATTATTTTTTCCTACCCATTTATATATGAACCACCGTGGGAAAGAAACTAATGACACTGCTGGCTTCAGAACATATGACAGCATTTTTACAGTTTATCTTTAGTATAAGAAGCTTTTGTATGAATCTACAGTACAATGTCATTCACTTGTAAGTAGATACTGACCCAGCTACTTTCTATACATAAAAAAGGCTACAGTGGAAGCTGTGATCAAGGCTTTTGAAACAGTACATTCCATTAAGAAGTCAGCAGCATTTTGGAGCTGAAATAATTATTTTGAAAGGATAGCATATTTAACTTCACAGGGTGTAATTAATTTGTCTGATGGATCTTTAAACAGAGTAGAGAAATTAGATATCCTAATTATTAGCTGTACAGGTGAAGTAAAACAATTTGTATAACATCTTAATGACAGAAGATGAGGAAAAGGCCTGCTTAGAGAATGCAAAGGACATCCATGCCTTCATCTTATAGGAAATGTTAGACACAAGACAAGGTGATATATGGAGCATGTTCCCCACGCTGTGAAAATCACAGTTGAAGGCTATTTTTTTCTCAAATGGCATGCATAAGCTAACAGTTATTATTATTGCTTGGTAGTCCACAACCAATTAGACAAAGAATAAATGTATATATATATATATATATATATATATATATATATATATATATATATATATATATATATATATATATATACATATATATATGTATATATCACTGAATCATTTAGTGTCCATTACATGATTTTTGGATGGGAGGATTTGTGAATCTATGGGCTGATTAATTTGTGCGTGCAGACATACAGTCATACCTGTCATCAGTTTAGATTGTCATGGAATGTGTACATTGACTGACTAACCCGGGAAGAAGTGTTAAGTAAGACCTAAGCAGTTTAGCTAGAGGGTAAGATTGAAGAGGGATAGAAGTTCAGAAATTTCAGTCAAAAGAAGTGTGGGGGGATAGGGAGTTTTAACACTCTTTATCGATGTGTAGAGTGAAGTAGTGGGAGGTGGTTGTATAAGACATGTCAGTGATATTTCATCTTTCCTTTTAGGAAGATCCCCTTGGGCCATTAGAATCGTGTTTAATTTTCACCTTTCAGGGGACGGGGAGAGGGACATGTAGTACTTGTGGGCAGATGTTAATGACATTGCTCTGCAATTTTTTCCATGAGCTGAGCACAAAGGGTGCTAGCTAGCTATACTTACTTTGGGGTATATTTCAGGTAGTTTTACTCTACCGGTAAGCTTTTGACTGTTTCATAGTACAAATACTAGTTTTACCACCATACGTTTGCATTGTATCACAGACATACATCAGCTTTGGAGGTGAAGTCATTATTATGTGCATATTTCACAGTGAAAACCTCTTGTAAAGTTAGTAGGTTCGGGGGGAGTTGCTCCCCTCCCTTTTTGGCAAGGATGCCATGGTAGGCACTGTAATCTGCTGTACTGATAGATGCATGGAACTCGTTCAGCTTTACCCTGTTTCTCCTCCCTTCTTCAAGAGGCAGGAATGCTGCTATTTATAATGTGGAACAAGGGGTAACATGTGGAACACTTAATGACTCACTAACAAATGGAAGCTCATAGGATAGCTAAAATGTGATGAATGTATTTGTCCCAGTCCCCTTCAATAACACTCATCACACCAAATGACTATTGACGACCTTTATTAAATTTCCATAACATAGCTTTGACCACCAACTTTATTAATTACAAATATTCATAACTGATTCCTAAATACAGCATAACATCCTTGTAATGTTAATCAGGGCAGCATACCTACTCACCCTGCCCCAGTAAGCAGCGTCCATACCTCTACTCACTTGCTTTACTTATGAAGCAGCGTCCCATCTCACTTCATACACCATTCATTGTAATGTTAATCAGGGCAGTGTACCTACTCACCCTGCCCAACAAGCAGGGTCCATACCTCTGCTCGCTTACTTTACTTATGAAGCAGCATCCCAACTCATTTCATACACCATCCATTGAATTACCTTCCACCAAATAAGCACCATCCTTACCTCAGCTTGCTTATCTATTCAGCAAGCTTCCTCCAACTACTCATTTCCTTTCCCCACATCCTTGAAATGAACCTCCAGACATCAGAGGGGGAATAGAAGAGGGCAAGCCTATCCCTCTTCTCCGCCAACCAGCCTGACCAGGCTGTTCCCCCTCGTTTCTAACCAAATTTGTTCAATCTACTTCCCATAAAGGGAAGGGTCAAGCCAAACATCATTTGGTGTACCCATCATCAGTAAAGCACCTTAGAATCCTGTCATAAACCCCTTTGCCATGCCATCACCGAAACACCCTAATGAAACTAGTAATAAAGTAGGAGTACCGTGACCCCATTGTAACACCGGAACATCCACACCAAAGGAACACATACCCTTTTAACCCACTGCCTTCAAAGCTGAAATCATGGCTCAACCTGAATGTATTGACAGCCTATAACCACAACAAAGCCACAAACTATAACCTCGTGAACTAAGATGGCACCCAGTCAAACAACTAGTAACAAGTCTCACACCCAAGTGCTAACCGTAGCATGTCACCTTAGCCCCCCCACTACCTAGTTCTATATATGCAACAACTCTATTACTGTAGGGAATAGTTTAACTCCAAAACTTTAATGTCGACTTAGTTCATGAAGAATCATCTATGCTCAGCAATGAATTACTCTACATGCCAAGCCAAAAACACCCTCAATTCACTCATTACCAATCCATTCTTAACCCCTGTTTGTCCCTAGCCTTTCCCCTAAAAGCTCTTTTCTTATGTTACCTGTACCACTAGTATCCTACAGCTGCCTTATCCTGCAACCAGGCTTCTTTATACATTCTAACACCCCTGTAACAATGCACCCAGTTTCTAAAACTATCCCAACACAGCCACCTACCTACCATGTTTCCTAAAACCTTATCTACAAAATTCCCCCAAACCCCAAGTGAAATGATCCTTGTGCTATTCTGTAAAACCTTAACCTGGTATGTAACATTAACACTACCTACTCAAGAGACAAATTCATCACCCCAAGATGCCACCCGTTAGGAATAAACTCCAGCATCATGTGAAACACCTCCTTGGCCCTTCCCGCACACACAGTTCGAACAACTGGATGAGTGAATACAACCACCCAAGGTTCCAAAAAAGCAAGGATTGAACTTCACTGGCTAGCAGGAGCCATAGAGCTGTAGCCTAATAAGTTGCTGTGCTCCTATGAACATCGTGACCGTATGCATCCCGTGGGATCCCCACACTCCCCATAAACCATCCCTGACAGTTTTCCCCTTTGGCCCCCTTACCTAACTCTTCCTTACTTGCCCCCTATACCACTGTAATAATCAGCTCCCAGTAATTAAACACAGCGCTCAAACATGCCACACTAAGATGATTACTCAGACCCTCCTTGTGCCCTGTTCAACTGGCAAGAATATGCATCCTATCAAAAACATCACCTTTCAAATCCCCTTTTCAAGCCATCACATGATGCTTTCCGCACTCCAGCAATCTGCAAAGAAAGAAAGAATGATAAATTCTATGTGCACACATACCATGATTACTTAACATGGAGGCACAGACCTGGACCCTGCCACCCCATCAAAACCCTTACCTATGGCCAATGGCCGTGATCCCTTTTACTATTGAATGCAAATGCCCAAAAACAGGAACAACTTTCAATGTTAATCTAACATACTAACGATTGATAGAACAAATTTTACAACCCATTAACCCTGATATTAAAACTCAAAATGCCTGTCCTTCTCTGACTAGCAGAGTAAAATCCTCTACCAAAACTCAACAACTTTGAAATCCACTTACTTCCATCAGTAACTGCTGCCCAATTGTGTTCGCCTTGTGTAACCTCCTCACTCGCCACTGCTTCCATCGTCTGCAAATTCACTGTATAGGCACAACTGATACTCAGCACACCACCATCTACAAAGAAAAGGACAAAATTAAACCCTCTAATAGTAACAAGCAGGCTCCACCTTATACCCACCTATTCCAAATTACAGCTGCAGCGTTCCAAGACCCCCATCTGCAATTTAAATCTTAATATACTAATTTCAAGGCTTTGCCATGTGTTTACTGCATTCATAATACCAACCTTCAGCACTGCAGGCATTCAATTAAATCATATGGCACGAACTTCCAGGGTAATCAAATAATTCTGAATCAACTAGTGCAAACCTTTCAAGCTTCAATGGGAGAGAATGTCATAATATATTTATTTTATTGCTGTACTGCATGTACATTTTATAACAACCCTATCAATTACCCAATATAAATGTAACACCAGTGAAGTATGTTAAAACTAAACCCCCACGTGATGGGACCTATCAATCACAACCATCTGCCTCTTAACTTTCCATCTCCAATTGAAGCACACTAACCAACATATCCGATCTTGGATTTCTTGATGCTCCATAGTCAATGTTTTTATCTCCCTTTTGCAACTCCATAACAAACTGAGTGCTATGCAATGAAAATCAAATCTATCCACAAACCCAAAAGGACTGATTCTAACCCCTTGATGGCCCATGACAGGAGCACTCTGCTTGCCCCTTGCAATGACATCCCTCGATTCTCTGGTGGCCACATCAACCCACCCCATGCTTCAATAGAAAGCAAGCTCTCTCACTTCCAGACGTAGTGTGCAGACAGTCATAAGTCAATCAACAAGTGGCTTACCACAATCAGAACTCAGTTATAAGGCTGTCTAATGCTCCTGTAGCTGCCGTCCGACTCAGTCCCACTACTTCACTTTCCCCAGTTGGCTGTGAACTCAAAGCAACTTACCACAATCAGAACCCTGTTTCAAGGATGCTTATTGCTCCTGGCGCTACTATGCAGCCATTTTGTGGTCTCTCTCACTACCTAATGACAGCTGTGCTTTCCAGTCATCAATGTCCCTGATGACTTCTAGTCATGACAACTGCTGGTACTTTTCCTGGACTAAGTAGCACTCGGACAGTATTACGATTTAATTCTGTATGGTATTCTCCAGAAAAACTTCCTAATTCTGTAAATAAATCAGAATAGTCACACAGTATCATACCTCTCAACCTCTTAGTGCAAAAAATTTGGACAAAGCCAAAATAGGGACACATTTTAAATATTGCTCTTAGAAATGTATAAAGTTGCTAAAATGTCTGGTCTTGTCATGCATTTTCTGAAGGATATAAGTCTGAATCTCCCAAGCCTGTCTATTTATTGACTTCAATCCCCAGTCATTTCACAGAAAACTACAAATTTTATGATGAACAGACCAAAAATATGAGGCATAAATCTGGCCATGCTGAATACACAAACTTCTAAATCGCATCAATGAAACCACACACTCCTTAAATACAAAGCTCCCGGTCACAAACTACCACACCAATGCGCTTCAAGCATCACGTTCGAGCTCTAAGACTAGACCTTTAATGTTGAGCAATATAATCCAATCGACATGAAGCGATCACCTACCTCTCAACCTTTATTTATTTATTTATTTATTTTATTTGCAGTTGGTTTACCAGGATAGTCCATTGGGCCATTAAGAACCTGTTTTCAATGGAGTCCTGGGGAGAAAAGCTCCAAAACAAAGGTTACAAAAAAGATTACAGCAGTTTACAATTTCAATCATTACAGCAGTTTACAATTTCGGTCATTTGTGGGTTCAAGACAAAACAAAGATTAAGTATTTACAATGCAATTTTTAGATTTAATTTTGTAGAAAACTAAGATTTAAGCAGGTGCAATAAAAATTTTTAGGTTAACTTTTGTAGAAAACAAAGCATTGCTGCAGTAAATATATAGTTTCTTGAGTGGAATAGTGGGATAAGAGAATTATAAGATGTCATTACAGTTGGCTTATTATTTGGTGTCTGGTAATATTTGATAAAGTAGCCTGTAGGAAGTGGAGAATAGGCTATGAGGTGTGGGAGCAGGAGCATTCCAATGAGGATGTTAGATGTGAGTACAGTGATTTTTTAAAAGCAGGGAGGTTGGTGGTGATACGAATGAAGAGAGGAAGGGAGTTCCATAGGCGTGCCAGGGCAAAAAACAAGAGGTTTTGTCCTGGAGAGTGAAGGGGTTTGTACAGTTCTGTTAGGTTTTGTTTATTAGATCTTAGGAGTCTTTGTGGCAGGTGCATTTTAAAGGTAGAGCTGAGAGAGGTACAGAGGGAGGGATGAAAAATTAGTTTGTGAGCAAAAGTGAGCTGAGTATAGGAGAGATAGTTGGGAAGCTCTAGCCAGTTAAGTTTTTGGAGAGATGCACAGTGATGGGTAGATGATTTGTGGCTAGTGGCAAATTTGGTAATTTTATTATAACAAGAGGACAATTTTGTTTTGAGAGATGATTGTAGGTTTGTTAGGAGAGGGGCACCATAAAGGAGGGAAGGGATGAGAAATGTAGTAGCGAGAGTGAGCTTAGTAGATGTAGTGAGGAATCGATTGTGTCGGTAGAGCATGCCAAGATTTTGGTGGGTTTTTTTATGTTTAGTTGTAGGTGGCTATTGAATTTAAGCTGGTCATCAATCTGGACTCCTAGTAGTTTGGTTTCAGATACCAGTTCAAGAGGTATGTTATTCTGGCTAGTGATGGAGAATAGTTTTCTATCAATGGTGTCGGTTTTTGAGGGGGTAAATACCATAAGTTTGGTTTTCGATGCATTGAGTGCTAGTTGATTGTCCTTCATCCACTGTTCTGTGGTAGAGAAGGCATCTTGAGTCAGTTTTAAGAGAGCGGGGATGGATGTGGCTGCACAGATAATTGTAGAATCATCTGCATATTGAATAAGTTTAGCATGAGGAATTGAGTGGAAGAAATAATTTATGAATATATCGAAGAGGAGAGGACCCAAAATGGAACCTTGGGGGACACCAGTGGGTGTGTTAAGGAAAGAGAAGATGGCTTTTTACATTTGACAGCTTGTTGCCTGTTGGAGAGATAGCTGGTGAACCAATTGAGAGAGGAAGGGGATAGGTTTAGGTTAGATAGTTTAGTTAGGAGAAGGTTGTGAGAGATAGTATCGAAGGCCTTAGAGAGGTCAAGAAGGAGGGTAGATACAGTAGAGCCAGAATCTCTGGCTTTATTTACAGTTTCCAGGAAGGTAAGGAGGGCAGTCATGGTGCTGTGGCCGGGTCTGAATCCGTGTTGTGTGGAAGTTAGTAAGTTATTATCTAAGAGATAGGGAAGGAGTTGAAGATGGATACATTTCTCTAGAAGTTTTGATATAGGAGAGAGGATGGCGATGGGACGAAAGTTAGTAATATTGTTATTATTGCCTCCTTTGTGCAAGGGAATGATGAAAGCCCTTTTCCAGAGTTTAGGTACAAGCCCTTCTTGGATAGAGCAATTGATTAGGATGCTGATGGGGAAGGCAATGGCTTCGGCAGCTATGCTGAGGAAGGATGAGGGAATGTTATCTGGGGCATTGGTGCATGGTTTTAGCTTTTGCAGGAGGAGTTTTCTTATGGTAGAAGTAGGAATGGGTTTTAGGGAGAATGGTGGGAGTTGAGAGACTGGAGATGAAGGGGTTGACAAGAGGGGGCATGCAGAAGTAGGGGGTGAGGTGTTATTAGAGAAGGATGAGGTTAGTTTGGAAATAGAGTCTATGAAAAAAGAGTTGAATTGGGTAGCCAGGTCTATATCTAGTGCATTTGGGTCTGGGCTTGGGTTTTCTGCTGAGCCAGGTTTTAGGAGGGTAGTGATGCCTTTCCAGAATTTTTGAGGATTGGTTTTGTGGTTGTTTTGGAGTAAGGATAAGTAATTCTGTCGATCTGCTGTGATAAGCTTTTTAACGGTATTGCAAAGTGTTTTGAATTCATTAAGGGTGGTGGGAGTTTTGTTTCTTTGGTAATGTGCCAAGGATTTGTCTCTAAGTCGCATGGAAGTTAGTGTGTTTTTTGTTAGCCAGGGGGTGGTGTTGTTTCTTATTCTTTTGGTTTTTATTGGGGCAAAACTATCCAGCAGTTTTAGGAAAGTTGTATTGAAGTGTGCAACAGCATTATCCAGGGGTAGGGTTTTTAGGGGGTTCCAATTTATTGATTTTAGGGAGTCTGAGAAGGTTATTGGGTTAAAGTTTTTTAGGTAGCGAGTGCTGATGTAATTATGAGTTATTTGTAATGAAGATGGAAGACGTCTGGTGAAAATGGGAAGGTGGTCACCGAGGGAATCAGGAAGACTTCCACTATCAGTGTAGTAGTGGGGGTGAGAGACTAAGATCCAGTCTAGGGTACTACCACTGGAGAAGTCTTTAGAGGGCCTGGTAGTGAGGTTGATGAGCTGAGAGTACTTATATAGGTTGATGTTGAGGGGGTGCGTAGGGGAATGAATGGAAGACCAATTAATATTTGTGTCTCCCATGATAATAGTTTCATTACTGATATTGGTAGAAAGCCAGGATAGGATAGCCTCAGGGGGGATGTAAAGTGAGGCTATGCAAATGTGTTTGTGTTTATTTAATTGAAATAGAGCTAGTAGTAATTCTGTATTGGAGAAGTGAGAAATGGGTTTGTCATAGGGAGTAATGGATAGGGTGGATGAGTAGAGTAGAGCTACCCCACCACCCTTTTTGTGGGCCCTGTCTTTTCTGATGATAGAGTAGTTTGGTGGTACTATTTCAGTATCTTTTATATGAGGTTTTAACCAGGTTTCGGAAATAGATAAGATGTCAGGTTTGTTGTGGAGAAGCCAGGCATGGAGATTGGGGATTTTCTTAGCTATGCTTTGGGCATTTAGAGAAGCTAATAGGATGGATTTAGATGTAGGGGAAGTGGTGTTTGGACCTGGGTTAGGGTGTATATCTCCAGATAGAAGAATGGTTGTTAGGTGTTGGATTATGCTGATGAGGTGTTTGGATTGCCTTGTTTGTATGTTGTATACTGTCAAGTTTGTGTGGATATTGGGGGTTAGAGAGGGGTTAGAGAGTTTATAAGTAGAGCTTAGTTTGTAGAGAAAAAATAGATGGGTGTTAATGGGATACAGTCCAGGGGAGACTGAGACAAATAATTGTAAGTGTGTTGAAGGGAGTGAGCTGGTTGTGTGTAGTAATGATGTGTGATTTGTGGAGTTTGGCTGGGTAAGGTAGTGGATATAAGTAAGGTTCAGAAGTAGTAGTAGTTGGATTGAGAATGATATAAGTTTTGTAAGCATGTTGAGGCTTTGATAAAGTAGAATATGTAGTGTAGAGAGAAGGGTTAGAGATAGATATTGTGCTGTTAAATATGAAGGGAGGTGTGAGGAGATGGGTTATAGGGGGAGGGGGTAGAAGATGGTGAAAGGGGAGAGGTGTAATAGGTAGAGAGGAAGTAGGAGTGGTTAGGGAAAGGGGAGGGGTGTAATAGGTAGAGAGGAAGTAGGAGTGGTTAGGTGAGTAGAACTGTAGATGCACTGGGGGTGTGTGGAATTTGGGGGTAGGGTAGGGGAGCGGAGTGAGCCCGCAGGGCGAAAGGAGTGGGTAGAGCAGAAGAAGGAAGATTCTGCAGAGACAATCTGTGTATAGCAGATTTCCTGAGGCACTCTTGGTATTTACAGGTAAGTAGGGTGTGATAATGCAACTATTTGGTAGTTGAGGGATAGAGTGAAAAAAAATGATAGAAGTATAGCTGGATAAAGGGGGGAAGAAAAGCCCTGAAGAATAGTGTAGTACAGCAGGAAGATTGGAAAGTAGTCAGAGATAATGTATGGGAAAAGTGGGGTAAGGATGCAGCACAAGCCTAAGGTTAGACTGCCACCTAGTGGACAATGAGTAGGGTACAGCAATAGGTAGCTGTAGCAGAGATAGCAGATAGAGATGGCTTAGATAGTAGTCAGTGAGGAGAAGGTCAGTATTTAAGGGGTAGGAAGAGGTATGGCTGCTGGATTCCTGGCTCGGTCACTAAAAAATATATACAACACTAGATAATTACAAAAAGGTTCAGCTTATCATTTAGGTCTAGGGAAGAACGTACTTTCTTATTCACTTTGGAATCTGGAAAAATGTGCTAGGGCAGCAGGTTTCTTTGGGTTGATGCAGGAGTGACTAAAAATATAATGGAAGGGGTCCTTAAAGACAAGGCAGATAGGTTCCCAATTCTTAGTGCAGGAGAGAAGGTAGCTAAACTAGGAAGGTTAGAGAGAGAAAAAAAGTACAATTAAGTGATTAGGCAGCAATAATGTCAAGTTTGTAGGCACAGATTATTAGTGATAAAGAGCACCTTGAATGCATACACCTTGTAAGACTACTAACATATAAAGTACAATTAAGTGATTAGGCAGCAATAATGTCAAGTTTGTAGGCACAGATTATTACAGTGATAAAGAGCACCTTGAATGCATACGCCTTGTAAGACTACTAACATATAACATTCTGAGCTAGTACCTGAAATACAACTCTGCAAAACTTTACAGCATGAAATCTGGACAAAGCCTTAAATAAACATGGTTAAAGGCCCAAATCTAGCGACAATTCCACATACTACTCACACAAACTTAGGGAGCTGATAAAACAAATCACGCATCAGTCTGCATTTCCTGAAGGATATGAAGCCCTAAACTCAAATGCCTGCCATTACTCTACTTTAATCTTTAATGTTTTTTTTTTTTTTTTTTTTTTTTTTGCGCCATTGGTAAAACTTTTTAAATTTTTTTTATTTATTTTTTTTTAATAAATGGCCAAACACATGATAAAACTACTGGGCACTCAGTGAAATTCCATACAAGTGAAAGGTATGAGTGGTCAAGCTGCATGAGCGATCAACCCCTTCCGGCATGACAACCACTAACTGGGTCCTCAACCTGTTCATAACACGCTATACTTATAGAATCTCCCCCATCTCAAAAGTTACCTTTATAAGTGTATTTATTAAATTCCAACCCTTTGACTGCCCGAATGCAGTTGCCACAATCACACATGCCCTTCACCCACACAACACCACCCCTACACAACCTATTGCCTTTTAAATAAATCTTTGGCTGCAGTGTACAATCTCAGCATGCCTGCGGGAAGCCATCCTTACCTCACAGATGTTACAGCCCATGAACGCAAGTGGTACAGGCCTGGAAATCCCTGCAACAGCAACCTCCATAAAAGAAATCCATGTACTTTTTTTTTTTTAAATGTTTGCCATGAACACGCATCCTTTGCCACTTGACTGCTAGCAGCCAACCACCATGCTGCACAACCAAAACCCGCGAAATACCAACCAGGAAGACCCTCATTATTATTTAAAGTTCCCTATAATCTCTCCGTGTGCATCAGGGAGTGTACTCACAGGCAATGCATTGCCTGGGGTAAACACGTATTTTGAATTCACAAAGGAAATACTGCATTCGGGATGTATATCTGAAGCAATGTATATGTGAAGCAACACTGGGATCTCCTGGGACCATTTGCCCATGCCACCCTGCCCCCTTAAGAGATAACACTGCTCCGGGCATGCCTGCAAGCCACTTCCAGTCACCGTGCAAATCTTTTACCGAACCTGCTGCTTGGGTGACTCACTAAACCTACAACAATTAAGTATGCCAGTACTGAATCTCTCCCTTTAGCCACTGACTAGGACATCAGGGGAGATCAATGACACAGCCTGCCCCTCTCGCCTCATTATTAGCCAGTGCTCTGCTATCTGCAAGAAATTTGTACCACAACATGAGAGTAACAGTGGGGCAACCGAGGGGCCATTTTAACTATTCTCTAACCATAATGTAGCATTCCAGGTCTGCCTTTATTTGTAACTGCAATCTAAGGATTCCACTACTGCACCGGCAAGCCAGAGATTTGCCTCCTAGCACCCAGCCTCCTGACAGTTTACCCACAATTACATATTATACACCCAACTATTCTGACCACCAATCAAATAAGCTGAAAGTCACTGCCAATTTACAGACTACAATGCCTAAATGACCATGAGGAAAACAGTAGCACCTCTTCAGCATACTTAACATAATTTCCAGAAAACCAGTCAAAACATCCAACCTGCCCACAACCTGCATCTTCACCCCCACCTGAGAACCCCCTCAAAAAAATATTACCTTTAACCATCATACATATGACCATACCCTATACCCTAGATACTCACCTCCTCAAGCCCACCACCAAACCAAGGCCTATCTGACCAAAAAACACACCGGTTGCCGGGACATGAACCTGCAGCATAGCAAGTTCACGCCAAAATGTGATTGCTTAACCCAACTACACTAGACTAAACCTATTAAGCTCCTCCCCATCATTATCTCATTTCCTCCCAACCATCCCTGCCTCCACTTAACCCTTTCGCCTCCACAACCCACTTAAATCCCCCTAATATTAACTTACCCCCCCCCCATGAAGATGTCCCGGGACAACTTAGTTTGTTGCCAGACTTCATTTGTAGAATAGGCTTGTTAATGAAATAACATGATTCAGTTCTATTTGTAATTATTTTAAGTGAATCTTTAACTTGGAGTGTGTGACAGACTTTTCAAGGTGAAATTTAGGGAACATGAACCTTTCTGACCCCAGTTGGAAGCATTACTCGGAATGAGGTACACTTGAGAGGTACAGTTATTTTATGAGGGTATTTTACTTTTGATAAGCATCTTAATTTGGTTGCTGGCTTCTGCTGTTAGAGAGGAGTGTAGGACAAAACAGCACATGGGAGGAGCTGCCGAGGTCATATTTTCTAAAGATAAATATGTAATTTTGTGTAAGACTGATTGCCTGTGGATATCCTTGTAGTGCTTGTTTCCTAAAATTGTGTCAGGTTGTTTTATGAAATGAATTTGGCTATATCTGATTTCCTATGGTAATCACAATGTACCTAGGTATTTTGATGTTTAAATTTCCCCTCATCTGCAGTGTATAGGTGTAGTCGAGTAGAAGCTCAATTTCTGGTCTGCGCTTTAATAGGGTCATTTAAAAGCATAGGTTCAATTACTGCTGCTTGTGTCATAAACCATTTTATGGCAGTATTTTCCTTTGCTGGTTGTGTAAGGATTTGTGGAGTGACACCTCAGTGCCAGGTTACTGAGGATAAGGGAGGAGGGGTGGGGTAGTAGCTGTGTAGCAGATGAACAAGGTAAGCCTTGTCAGCAGCTGATGTTGTCATTAAGAACTTTTGCTGTATGTAGGTACAGAGAATTTACAGTTTTTCTTTTATTTCTTCTGCAGATGGGGAAGCATGGAGTTGGCATGCACTTGGCAGCCTGAGGTCAGCTGGTGACCTGAAGTAAGCAGTCCCCAAAGGAGATGAAAGTTGTTGCAGTGGATGTCTCAATCACTAGATCGGTGCGCAACGAGGTCACAGATGAGGGAGCGCAAAGTGAGCAACAGTTAGTGGCTTAATGGAAGTGCATTTGAAAGGTAAATGGATTTGAAAGGTAATGGATTCTTCTGGGGTAAATGTTTCAGTTGCTTGACTCCTTCAAGTTGTTTCTGCTACTGTCACATACCAGGTTAAGGCCTTGAGAGTGAGCCTCACTTATGCTTTGGGCTGATATGATATGGTTTGCTACTTTAGCATAGGAGAGGGATCATTGGTTTAATTTCAGCCATTTAGGCAATAGGCTACTTTGGCTATCTATGTGATGGGGCTTTGGGAGGTAATGGCACGGGTCCACTTTGCTTTGAGAGGATGGAGCACACCAAGTGATGTTTGGCTTAAAGCCTTTTAATAGGTGGTTAGGTGTTGGAAGTTTGGTAGGAAAGAGGGGGAACAGCCTAGTCAGGCTGGTCAGTGGAGAAGAGGGGCAGGCCTGCTGTCTTCTGTTCTCCCTCTGGTGTTGGATGTTTATTTCAATGAGATGGGAAAGAAAGTGAGCAGTTGGACACTCCTTGATAAGGAAAATAAGCAAGCGGAGGTAAGGACGTTGCTTATTTGGTCTGGTGTTAATTCAATAAGTGGTAAATAAGGTGAGTGATGGAACGCTGCTTCATAAGTAAACAAGCGAGCGGAGGTAAGGACGCTGCTTATTTGGTTGGATGTGTAATTCAATCAATGTTAAATGCAGTGAGTGATGAGGCACTGCTTCATAAGTAAAGTAACTGGGTGGAGGTTTGGACGCTTCTTACTGTGTCAGGATGAGCAAGGTCACACTGTCCTGGTTAACATTGCATGGATGTTTATGCTGTGATTATTGTCAACTATACTATGTTTCAGTAGTAATTAATAGATATTGGTTAACAAAGTTATGTTTAAGGTCGTCAAATATCATTCAGTGTGATGTACCCATGAACTACCACATAGGCGGTAGTCTGCTTAACACCGAAATTGTGATAAGAGACCTTGGGACACAGGTGGACAGTAGTTTCTCCTTTGATAATCACATCGCCACAGTAATCAGGAAATCCTTCTACTTGGCACACCTCATCACAAAAAGTTTCTCATCCAGGAAAAAAGAGGACATTGTTCCCCTCTACTCATCACTCATTAGACCCATTATAGAGTACAACGTCCCTTTTGGTATGTACCTCACAAGACAACTACAACAACTGGAAAGGCCACAGAAATACCTCACAAGGAGGATTACCAGCCTCAAACAGATGCCCTACACAGACAATCTCAAAAAACTCCAGTTTTACTCCATCGCATATCGCCTACTCAGAGGTGATCTCTGCCTAACATACAAAGCTATGTCAAACCCAGGGCTGTTGCACATGCTCCACTTAAAGAAATCCCACTCCCTCCGAGCTACACACTCTAGGGACCTAAACCTTGTCACTACAATAAACAGAACATGCTGGAGGGATAGATTCCTGTCCTAGAAACTTCCCATATTCTGGAACAAACTACCTATCTATATCAAACAAAGCACCTCATTAGCACTCTTCAAGAAAAATCTTGACGATTGGATGGGAAATAGGAAATACACCCCGGGGATCACTTCTGTGGCTCTGCTTGACAGGGGTACAGGAAGATAATTTTCTTGGGTGGCAAAAGCCAGGGTACCATTTGGCTAGGCTTATATAGGCCCTAGGGACAATAGCCTAGTACCTACCTATGAACCTATGTGTTTATTGAAGGAGACTGGGACAAAGAGTGTTGTGAAACATTGTTGTAATGCTTGCTAAATCACAATTTCATAAAGAATTTGTCCATACTAGGTTAATGCTCTTTTATCTGAAATTGTCACATCAGTGGAATAGTTTGTTCCAGTCACTTTGTAATCTCTGAACTGATTATACTATTAAGAAATTGAAGGTAGATGTTGCATAGTTTTCTTCCCAAAATGCCCACAGAAAACAGTTTATTTTTATAGTTTAACATCTTATAATTATTCCTGTTCAGTAATCAACATCTTTTCCCATTTTACATGACATTGGGGTATAGCATCAACACTCACCCCATCCCTCGATTTAGAGCCATACTCCTATCCTCCACAACAGTTGTGCCCAGGTATTATGACATGGAATCCCTCCACCTCTCGGCTGCTTTGCAAATATGACTTTTCAAAATATGTGACTGAACTATCTTAATCTATTCTTGACAGTCTCTACAACTGAGATTACTTTAGATTCCACTCCGATGGCCTCATTTTCTTCTTTGTCCCACACTGTATATCCTACTACCATCTCTATAACTTCATCAACATTACCTTAAGTTTTTAATTCTTCTGCCTTCACACCTGTCATTCTGTGATGTACAGCAGCACTTGTCAAATCTCTCTTTTTTACACCTAACTTTTCAGCTTTTTTGCCATCCTTTTGTCTTGCACCTACCCCTTATACATTTTGCTATATGGCTTCAGTACGTCCGATTCTAGTTCTGACCTCTTTATTCATACTTCATTCCTCCTCCAACATATATTCTAGATATTTTAATCTATTTACTTGCTTCTCTGTTTCCTTTTGGTCTCAGTTTAAAGCTTCTTTTGTTATGAGCATTATCTTGTTTGTACTCAGCTTCTGTCATGTACCTTCAGTTTTGCATTTCATTGCCCTATAATTTGCTGAAGTTCCTGTTCCGAGTCTGCTTTTATTGCCACACCGCATGCATACTGCAGCTTTGTTGATCTGTTCCTGCCAACCTGTTTAGCTGATGCAAAGCAGCAGCAGTGCGAACAGAAGTGATCTCAAGAGAAGCAGAAGTCTCAAAAATGAAGGCCTGCAGGTGTCAACTCTTTTTTTGGATATGTCCAAATCATTTGACACAGTCCCGCACCAAATCCTGCTAAACAAACTAAACCAATATCACCTATCAAATTCCACACTTACCTGGTTCCAAAGCTACTTAACTGACAGGTACCAAACTGTGAAATGGGAAAATTCTCGCTCTCCACAGCTGCCCATAACTACAGGCATCCCACAGGGTTCTGTCTTAGGACCACTACTATTCACAATCTTCACGAATGACCTCCATACCTCCACACAGCATGCATCTATCATTCAGTATGCAGATGACACTACCTTAATCTGTGCTGCACAAAACATTCCCACCCACCTGCAAATAACTCAACTAGCATTCGATGATGTTGAAAACTACCTTACCAAAGCCCAACTTATCCTCAATCCAAAGAAAACTCAGCTTATGATTACAACCAGTTCTAACAAAAACACTGATAACAGTCAATTCACTATCTACTCCACAAATGCTACTCCAATCACTCCAGTGGCACAAGCTAAGCTATTGGGAATAACCATAGACTCCCACCTAAAATTTGATAGTCATCTCAACTTAACTATTAAAAAAGTACATGCCAAACTGGGGATCACTCTACCATATCAAACCATTTCTTACCAGCAACACAAGATCAGCCATTGCTCGCTCCCAACTTCTATCCACCCTACTCTATGCATCTCCCATTCTGACTAATCTCAACAAAACTGAACTAAGCAAAATGGAAGCCTGCTGTAACAGAATTGCCTGCTTTGCTGCAAATTGCTCATATAAAACTCATCACTGTACTGCTTTGAGTCAGCTCCACTGGCTTGAACTGCCCAACCTCCTAACCTACAATCAGCTATGCCTCTGTCATTCGATCTATTACCTCCACAATAAGTGTCCTGCCTCAAAAACCTAGTACAGCATCACTCAGCCAAAAGGCCTCTTAGATCATCAAGCAAACTACTACTAGAAGTCACCAACAGCTACAATAGCTTTGAAGATGCACTATATAGTAGTTCAGTGGCTAAAAAATGGAACTCTCTCCCCACTACTAGCATTCAAAACACATCATCCAAAGCCTCCTTTAAAGACCTCATCAGGCAACATCTCAAGCAAAGTTGACAGTGCCATGATTGCTCCCCAGGCTAGTGAAAGCAGTTAAGGTACACATACTAAACCTAGAGTACTTGATAATAGTATTCAATCGTACTCAAAAACACTGGCTAGTCTACAATATATATTCTGTACTTGTGTACTATGTATGTATTCTACCTATGTTCCAAATTTAAGCTGTACACCACAAATCTATTAATTACCTTTATTTTTAAATTAATATTTTTTTGTTTGTTCTCTCCACTGTAACTATTTATGTGCTGCATACCACTGTAAAAACATGTCTTTTGTAATTTGTGTGTATACTGATCATGTCTAAATAACTAAATATATCTGTAATTTTTCTATGTGGAGCCTTTCTCCCCGGACCTCTTCTGAAAAAGGACCTTTTCAGCTGAGTCATACACCCCTGGTTAACAAATGTAAAATAAAATAAATAAAATAAAATGAACAGAAGTGGTTTCAAGAGTGGAACCATGATGCATACCCACGCCTACTGGAGAACATTGAGTTTTTCTGTATCACTTATGCTAGCTTCTAGTGAATATGTTATTTCTCATGGGTCCATGTCTTATAAGTTAATGTTTCAGAAACTGATTTAAATTCAGTTTTATTTCATTGTGCCATCAGTCTGACAAAGTTTTCTTAGAAGAACACTTAGATGAGCAGAAACACTAACTGGTATGGCACTTTTAAAATGTGTATCTGTTTTTAATTGAACTGTAAGTTATTGCCAAAAAAGCAAAATTGATACATTTCTTTTTGTTTTATTTTATAATGTTTTGTGTCCTTTGATTGTATGCCCTTTCAGCTGTCTTCAGTGTAACAGCAATCATTGCAGTTTTTTTCCTTGATTAAGTCACAATTAAGATTTACCTGTTCACAGTATTATCAGGCAAAATAGCATGAAGAAGAAAGCAGGTTGGTCTTTCCCACATTAACTTGTGACATTCGTGTCTTCCAAATAAATATCAATGGATGTGAAGGAAGATATAAGCATTAGTATTATTTCTATTGATATTATTAATAAATAAATTACCATAACCAATGAGTATAAAAATGAAACAGTTAACTGCTTGCATGGATTTTTAACTCCCAGAGTTTAAACATATTTCTTATTTCAGGTCAGTTTTATGGCATCAAACAAAAAAAAAACCTTCAAGAGGAACAACTGTATCTATATAATTTCTAATATATTCCACTTTGCTGTGGTGTGCATACAAGCATATCACTATTGTTCATGAATATGCTATCTGCCTCTTTTATGCTGCTTTCTTGTATGGTCATGTAACTAGTCACACAATTTTCTGGGTAACATTAGTACCATGCCTGGGTACAGCAGAGGTAAATATATTTCAGCACGAGCTTGTTCTTTTTGTTTGCCATCACTTGTATGGATGTATGTCAAATGACAGACCTCAAATAATCACAAAAGATACACATGAAAATCTAAAGTCCAGAAAAAGTCCAAGTATTGATGTTACCTGATTAGCCTTAGCCCTCGTTGAATAAAATTGCAGTGTATGTGATCAAGTTGAATTGGTTTTATAAAACTACAGCACCATTGGATGATGTATTTTATTATTATTACTATTACAAAGATTAATTGAGATTATGAGAAGCAGCGGCTTTTTAATAATATAACTCTGCACCAATATCTTGCTCTATGGACTGAAAAGACATGAAAGCTGTAAATACATATGATTTGCCTCACGATAGCCATGTTATTTAAAATATAAGATCTAATGGCATTATTGACAATACAATAATTATATTTCTAGAATATTGATGAAGAAGATATAAATAACCTGGACGTCAGATTTTTATGTCATTATATTCTTTAAGGCTACTGACATATTTTCAAATAATGACATCTTTGATAATGACATGATTTGAAATGACATGGGTGTGTCTGTTCTCAGGCATCCCATTGGTCTATCCAAGATATATATATATATATATATATATATATATATATATATATATATATATATATATATATATATATATATACATTCCAAGTAAAAAAAATGGTAGATCTGAAGAAGGACTTGGTTTAAGTCTGAAAGCGCTCATCTTTTCCATGGTTGTATTGAAGGATTTTTAATAACGTTTTTTTATGGTTTTGGCTTTTGCCATGGTGGTAATTGCCTTTTAGGGTATTCTCTCTCTCTCTCTCTATATATATATATATATATATATATTTATATTGATAGTTATATGCATATATTTACATGCACAGACACACACACACACACACACACACACACACACACACACACACACACACACACACACATACACTATTAATCCCTATAAAAGTCGTCTTGTGATACATTTAATAGCAGGTATGACATAGTGACTGAGAAATAAAGACTGAAGTATGAAATTACTGTCCTTTTTTTGAAATTGGGCTAAATTCTCAGTATATACAGACAGACTATTTTAGTGTGAGATAAGAAGCAGTGCTGAAAAGATAAAGTATTGGATAATCACATGTGTCTCATGTGTATGCAGTACAATATGAAGCTATCACCAGTTGCAAAAGATGACAGAAAAAATCCCGCAGCTGGAAGAAGTCTTGACATGCAATACCATTATTAAAAAAGGTAAGCAATGCCTTTCTTTTAAATTATAGCATCTCATAATGCAATTATCCACTAACGGGTATAGGTAATGCTGATTTTTCCATGACTGAAGTATCATCTTGATCACTCAGGCATTGTTCTCATATTAAACCCAATGCAGTCTTGGGTAAACTCACCATTACCCGTACGCGGTTGTTGACTATTCCATTGCAGCTATCCTAATCCATCTTAGCTATGTTACAGGATCATTCTCTTCTTTTCCTTACCATCATCCTAAATTTCACTGCTATGAAAATACATTTTACTTATCAGTGTATTACAGTTTACCCCTGTAGAATGCAGCTGCAAATATCAAGTTGGCTTTACCACAGTGTTTATAATTTTAATACACTGTTTCATATTTGGCATAATCTTCACCGATGTATGGCCACAACAGATGAGCTTTGCAGATACAAGCAAATAAGAAATTGTGAAGCTAAATGTTAGTAGTTAGCTACAAATATAAATCACTCACCAAGATGGAAATGTGGAGTGAAAATTCACTCCCCATGCAGTGTCATCCTACAATAATCATGGTTAGGATTCTGACCACAATATACTAAGTAATACCTTGCATTAACCTAAAGGTACTCTTGAAAATTTCATAATTTTAAATATATGCAATAACTTGCAAGCCAGCATTTTCAACAAATTGTCTAAAGAGCATATACAAATAACTTTTATGAATGAGTAAAATAGAACATGATTGGCAGATTCATTTTTCGACTATCAAAACTCGGGACTATTAAAACTGATATATTAAAACTATACTCAGCTAAATGCAAATGCTACTACTCTTGCGATGTAATAAAGTAAATACTTTAAAATATGTATGGTTGACTAATGAACTACTCAGGATAGGGCTGATGCTACCTTATTTTCTATTTATACAACTCAGATTTAAGACAACATTGGAAGAAACATAAATACTTTCTTGTTTTAAATTATTTTTTTTTGTGTAATAAGAGATCAGGAGTGTGGTTGGCAATGCTACCACCCTATGTGATGGGAATAAAAGGATGAAGCCCCCTGCAGAAGCATTTCATTACATGTATTTAATATTTAATTACTATACGTCAACAATCTAGCAATTCTTATTTTGAG
Organism: Protopterus annectens; assembly: GCF_019279795.1. Classification (NCBI taxonomy): domain Eukaryota; kingdom Metazoa; phylum Chordata; order Ceratodontiformes; family Protopteridae; genus Protopterus; species Protopterus annectens. The sequence continues at coordinate 1,006,935,092 of NC_056739.1, forward strand.
TTTCTGATAAAAGATTCATACAATTGTCTGTTGCTTCTATGTTGGGTCACACAGACAAGAACATAGTAAAGCCTTAGTTAATATATTTATGCATTTTTTTTTATTTACTACTTAGAGTGCTACTCAATGACCTTATACTGGAAGATGAGTAGAGAACCAGGAGAAACCCATAAAGACAAAAGGAAAACATGACGTCTCATACTAAAAACCAACACAAAACTACAAGTAGAAACTTTTACCACTGAACCCCAGTGCTGCCCATGTTCTTATTAATTTTATTTAACATGCATTTTACATCATCTTCTTTTTTTCCTTAATTGCATGGCCTTACCTTTACATATTAAAAATAAAATATAGATAATATTGACATTCTTCTTTTTCACACCCGGTTCACAAATACCACTCCATGTTGCATGGCATACATATTACTGATGTTTTGTACCATCAGCAAATAAATGTACTTTTATTTCCTGTTAGTCTGGATTGTTTCAGAGTCTCATATGTTCACAGGTTAACTTGTCAAGGGGTTGAGGTTTGGGATAATGGATAACATGTTTACCTCACAGACAAAAGGTACAGGATTTGCTTCTCATCATTGGTCACTTTTGTGCTATTGAGTAGTCATGTAATAGTTAGCAGAATGAGTTGGTTAGTATTGACATATAAACTTATACAATTATAGCCTGCTATCCTGTAAATATCTGCAGTTTTGTAACCTCATGAGAATAATTTTATTAATTCACTCATTTTCTGATTTCCTGCTTAATGTGATATTGGGTGATGGAGCAGCTGATGCCTAGCCCTGCTCTCAGTGAGTGCATTGGACAGAAGCTAATCTTGGCTGGGTGCCAGTCTGTGATGACATCAGAAAAAAACATAATCACTTACTGCACACATACCAAGAGACAATTCAGAGGGGCACTAGTAACCTATGACAAATCACTGAGCTGTAAAACTAAACCATATCACCTAGTGAAAACTCAAGTGGACACAGGAAGGACCTGCAGAAGCTACCTTACCAGACAACTCAAGTGAAGAATCAAACTCCATGAGGCAGACATGCTAACTTCCATAACACTGTAACATTCATGTTGATGTATCCTATTTCCCCTGCAATGCAGTGGTGCAGTGGTTAACATTGTCACCTCACAGAAAGAGGTTCTCTGGTTCGATTCTTGGCTGGGGTGCCTTCTGTGTGGAGTTTGCATGTTCTCCCTGCATTTGCGTGGGTTTCCTCTGGGTACTCCAGTTTCCGCCCACATTCTAAAGACATGAGTCTGGAGCATTTTTTCCCAAGCATCCACTGAAAATAGGCTCTGTCCTAGTTGGACTTTCCTGGTCAACAAATGTTAAATTATATATAATATTTAATGATTATTTTGAACAAGATTAATGACTGTTTTCCTTTAAATGTAGACAGATGCACACTCAGTAATCACTGAAAGCCCTGGAAATACATCACATCACATTTGTTTCTACTATTGCTATTTATTTTTGCTATTATGTTCCTCAGTTTTCACTTTTGTGCATTCAAAAGTGCATTCTAGACATAAACTGTCAAAGTAGTAAGGAATCAGATATTTGTCTTACAGACCTGACAGACTCACATTTTTGTAACCTAAAAAAAAAAAAACAACAAATGCAAAGACAGTCCCATAAGCCTTTCTGAATATACCAAGTATTCCAAACCTATGATTTTTGCACTAAGGAATCATATAGCCTTTCAAGATCTTGTAAGTGGCTTGTTAAAGGTTGCGAAACACTGCACAGTATTTTAGAATGAGCTAGATTACTGAACTAACAACTGGTACAGCGATCACCCTCGAGTTCCTTGATGTGCCTTTTAGAACTAGGTGGACTAGATCATCTTCTAACTTTGACAGATGCACACTGGTGATGTTTAAAAAACTGTCTAATGTAGATTACCTACATCTTTAAGAGAGAGAGAGAGAGATGGTTTCAGTGATTATTAGCTCATCAGGTATATTGTATTTATGAATTATGCACTTTTTCTCCAAGTTTTATGTTTCTACATTAGATGATAAAGTTGAAGCAAAAAGAAACTGAAGCCAGTTCATGTTGACTGCATAAAATAATAACTTTAACTTCATCAATGAAAACACACAGGCCTTCACCAAAATGGCTTCAAGTAATATAACATATCCTGTCCCACCTTATATAGTTATGTATTAAAATGCTTAAATAAAATTAATTTCCATAAATCCCTACGAGTTCTGAATATCCTTGAAGTAATTGTATTTACTACTTAAATTGATTTACAGATTAGAGTGTTATTCATTTCACTAGTTGCAAGTATGTATAACTTTTTATGTTCAAAACTTTAGTAAGATATTGCAAATGTGCATTTGTGGACACCCGTTTGAAATGAAACACTGGTGCTGTAAGGAATGCTTTGTGCAAGCATTGTTTTAGAAATATCAGTGAATATAGGTCCATTGGTAAATACTAGGTAAGCTGCGTTTGTAGGCCATTTTATGCCTATCCAGTTTCCTTTTTTCTGATTGAATTAACCTATCTCATTTGTTACTAGAGTGGACTTACCAATCCCATGGGCAATAATTATACATTACCACTAGTGAGAATAAATGGGATCCTACCACAAGTAATTTGAGGGGACCCATGAGTAGGACAAAGCATTTAGGAGCTGTCTCTGTCAATTAGTAATACAGTGGTCAGTCCTGGGGTAACTTTTTGTTTCCCATCCATAGATCCAAGTTGCACTTGCATATGGAAGGAGATGAGCTGTATTTACGTGGATAGGGAGTCTGTTCCAGAGCAGTGGTATCATCTGTGAGAGATACCTGTCCCTCCAATCCAGTCAGTTGACGTTGCAGAAGAGGACAAGATCCCTGGACCAAGTACTTGTAATGCCAGTGGACTTGCTGCTGACCAGCATGTCTATCAGTACTGGATTAATGTACCCCTTGCATGCCAGAAACATGTTTTTAAATTTTAAGTTCTTGAAATAGTAAGGATGACAATGAGGTAAGATAATATTAATATGGTGGAATACAAGGAATATAATGGGATTACATTATTGAGCACTGACTGTTTACTATGATTAAATTAAGCAGTCTCCTTGAAGCATACCTGCAATACTTTTGTTGATAAATCCAACCACTGGTCCTCTCTACCTTCATTCATGAGTGAGACCCCAGGAGAATTAGAGTTCTTCATTAGATTTAGCTGTCTCTACCACATGCAGATTATAGCCCATCCATTTTCCAAAGAGTACTATGACCTCTAGGTTGGAAATGCTACTTGCCATCCCAGACACATCACATTGGACAGCTTATAAGTACAGCACAGTGCAAAATGAATAAAAACAAAAATAAGGTATCTAATATTCATAGTTAATTGGTATAGCACCATCTGATAACACTAGTACTTTATTCTGGGTGAAATCAGTTGTTATCAAGCTCATTAAGAGCATTTCCTATAAGCCTGGGCCAGAACATCAGTAAATCTCAAAATAGTGTTTAGCAGAGCAGGGAGATTATTTAACCTTATTTGAAAAGTGACCATATAGAATGTCAGATATTACTATGTCAGTAAAAGTAAAAGCTTGAAAATAAACAAAAAAAAATGACTTCTTCATTAGTACTTAACATTATTGAGCATTGTGAATTTACATTTTTGTCTGTACTGAAAATAATATGTATTTTTCACTTAAAGCTAGCATTACATTGGGTAATCTCATTAGGCTTTTGAAAAAGCATGCACATCAGACTATGATAAAGTCATCTGGGTTTGAAACAAAAAGGCCCAAGTTCAACATGACTCTGACAGGAATAATTATTATGGAGGATGAACTCTGAGAGTAGACTTACTGTCTGAGTAAAGAGAAATGCAAATATTTGATCTTTCTTTGAGCAGCTCACAGGGAGCTTCTTTTAATGTGTGAAGTATTCTTCAGCACGTCACCAGGGACCTGACCCAAAGATGAATGAATACAAAGAAACAAAACAGCACTAGAGTGTTGCTTCTATGCATTTGGTCTTTCATTGAACATTTTTTCTCTTTTTCTAGTCTCATAGAGACATTTTTCTAATTATTTATAAAGGATAGTTAATAATTTATATTATCTGCATACGTGTTTCACAAGACAAAAATTAGCCACATTTCAATGGCAAATTAAAAGTGAGGTTATTGATAGGTTTAATGCTGTATTTTAAAACAGAATAATCATTTTTTACAGAAAAATCCAAGTGCTCTACATTTTAAAATGTTGTGCACATTTACAGAGGGCATTATATGCAATCCAAGTAATTCATTTCAAGCAATGCAGTATGTGGATGTTACACAATTTATTTGCAAGGAACAAATCTTTTGTTGTAACATAATAAATGAACTGAAGCCAATATTACTAATAATAATTTAGGATAGCACAGTGGTGCAACAGTTTTTATTGTTACCTCGCAATGCCTGATTCATGGTTCCTGCATGCTTGTTAGAATTTAGTGCTTGCTAGAATTCCTGCATCGCCAGTGATAAGTGGGGGTAGTTTCACTTCATTGATATTCGGTTTCTTCCTTATATAAGTGGTACATTTTGGATTATTTTCTGCTTAAACTCTGAGCTTTGGCCGGCTAAGACCTGCCTGCAATCAACTGGACGTATAAGTGAATTTAAGTAAATCTTTATCTGCACTCTTTTTCAAAAATACAGCATTTAAATTGATTTATTTGTGTTGTATTGAATACTACCTAGCTGGAAGTTGTGGCTCTGTTTTTTCAGTTAATGCTTGTTAGAATTTAATGCTTGTTAGAATTCCTGCACAGCCAGTGATAAGTGGGGGTAGTTTCACTTCATTGATATTTGGTTTCTTCCTTATATAAGTGGTACATTTTGGATTATTTTCTGCTTAAACTCTGAGCTTTGGCTGGCAAAGACCTACCTGCAATCAACTGGACGTATAAGTGGACTTAAGTAAATCTTTATCTGCACTTTTTTCAAATAATACAGCATTTAAATTGATTTATTTGTGTTGCATTGAATACTATCTAGCTGGAAGTTGTGGCTCTGTTTTTTCAGTTAGTTCTCCACCCACCCTCCCTGCTTTTGTTTTGGTATTAATCTTGGTTGCATTGAAATTGCCCGCCTCTCTTGTAAATTTGCATTTGGATACTCCTCCTGGGCCCATCTCATTTGCTCACTCAAAAAAAAAAATTGCACTTTATTCATCTGTTTTTAATGTATTTGTGTTTCTTCCTACTTTATTACTGTATTTTGTTTTTGCATCATCTTAAAACTACTCAATTGTATTTATTACTGCTTGGTGTACTATCATTCTAAGCCTTTTGGTGTAAGCACTTGGGCTTCAGACCAGTTGTTTTACATTAAGAAGGTTTGTGGTCTGCACTGTTGTGGCAGGACAGGTAGCTTGCATCCTTCTAAGTTGGGAACTGCTGATTGAAGGCTCAGTGTTTGTTATTCTAAAAGTGTATTAGTTCTGGTTTAAGCACTTGGGCTTCAGGCAAGTTATTTTACATTAAGAAGGTTTGTGATCTGCATTCTTGTGGGAGGAGAGGCTGGACTCTGCCCTTCTGAGCTCAGAATTTCTGGTTAAAGGCTTATAGTGCCTGCATATTTGAACTGTTTCTTACTGAAACTGGTGCGCCTTGTTTGCTGTAGCATAGACTAGATCCAGGCCTGCTGAATCTAGATTTGTTTGTATAAATGAGCACTAATCCAGGCCTTCGTAAAATTATTCAATTGCATTTATTACTGCTTGATAGTAACCTGATTAAAGTGTAGCTTTCATTCTAAGCCTTTTGATTTAAGCACTTGGGATTCAGGCCAGTTGTTTCACATTAAGAAGGTTTGTGGTTTGCACTGTTGTGGCAGGACAGGTAGCTTACATCCTTCTAAGTTGGGAACTGCTGATTGAAGGCTCAGTGTCTGTTATTCTGAAAGTGTATTAGTTCTGGTTTAAGTACTTGGGCTTCAGACTAGTCATTTTACAGTAAGAAGGTTTGTGGTCTGCACTCTTGTGGGAGGAGAGGCTGGACTCTGCCCTTCTGAGCTTGGAATTTTGGTTAGAGGCGTATAGTGCCTGTATATTTGCACTGTTTCTTACTGAAATTGGTGTCCCTTGTTTGCTGTCACATAAACTAGATTCAGGCCTACTGAATCTAGCTTTGTTTGTATAACTTGAGCAATAATCCAGGCCTTCTTTTTTGGAGAAGGTTCCCATGCACCCCAGTGGCAGGAGTGTGCAGTTAGAACTTGCCTGATTGAAGACTACAGGAATAGGGCTCAGTTTTGAGATTTTTTTTACTGGTTAATTGGGTAATTTATTTAAAAGCCTTTTCTGATTTCTTGTAGTCATCTAAAGCTGTTTTAATTGTATTTTTTACTGTTTGTAGTTGTTTAAAGCTGTTTTAAGTGTATTTTTTGCTGTTTTTGCCTTATATTTTCAAAAATTATTTTTCCTTGTTTCCCACCTTTCTAAGCTAGTTTAGTCCAGTTTTCAGGCTAGTGCTGAATTCAGGACTGTGTTACACGTTTCTCAGTTTCCCATACCTTGAGGGAGGTTTCTCTGTTCACATGTGAGAGAGGGAGCTTTGAGCAACCATCTGTCCCTGGAGGAGTGATTCTAGCCCAGAAGTTAGTAGTTTATAGGCCATTTTGGGCTAATTTCTATCTCTTTCATTTCCCTGCTGTAAAAACCGTGTTTGCATGGTTTTGCACATCCGGGCTAGGGCTAAATTATTCCCAGCTCCACCAAGTCTCCTCTTCAGTTTTTCCCTTTAAAGTAGTTTAACTCTCAACCTAAGCACTTAAAAAGCCTACTAAAGTCCAGCACTTGCTCAGACCTAATAGCAAGCACTAATATACCCCGACACTTGATTGCCCAGCAGGGCAAGGCTCATTATTCACCCCTCACCAACCAAGCGACTAAGCAGCTCACCCTACTATTCAGGCATGACCAAAGGGCAATTTCAGGTATACTCTCCAGTCCAGCTGGTGAACCTGGGTATCCTGAGGCAATGTTCCAACTGCCTCATGTACACAGGCAACCCTCTCCTCCTACCACAAAACATTAACATATGCGAGAGATGCAATTATATAGCTAAACTGGAGGCTAAGCTCTCTCCACCCAAGACTGGAACAGGCAGTCATGAGGAGAAGGTTAACACTTGCACCACACCTCCAGCCTCACATAGACATACTAAATCAGCACTGGCAAAAAATATGCATAAATACACAAAATCATACTCGAAGGCTCTAAATATAAACCTGCAAACGCATCAGAGACCTCCAAAGCAGACACCCAAAAAACCTGCACCTCCCGTCACAAACCAGACAGCACAAAAAATACAAAATCAGTGTGCCGCACAATCACAGCCCTTAAGGCGAAATAACATACCTAACACACTAGTAATAGGCAACTCTATAGTCAGGCACACTGATGTCCCACTCACTAGGCCGGAAAAGGAGAAGATTACTGTTAGCTGCCTGTTGGTTGCCAGAATCCACCACATAACACAAGCACTCAGGTCACTCCAGAACAAGTACAAATATGACTTTGTCATTGCTCATGTTGGTGTGAATGACCTGAGATGTACCTCCCTGGACTACATGGAAAGAGACATGGAAGAGCTATCTGATCATGTAGCCCAGGTGGGTATGACCCTGACCCTGAGTAGCATCCTGCCTTCACCAAGAATGATACCATAGTATAAAGAAAAAATGATCAATTTCAACAATTGGCTAAGCTTCTGGTATCATTCAAAGGGGATCCAGTGTCTGTCAGCCTGGGACAACATGCTCAACAAGCCTTGTTGCTTCACAAGAGATGGCTTGCACCTGTCACCCCTAGGCTTTCGAATACTGGCCAAGGCTCTTGCTGCCCCCATAGTGCCTTTTTGGCAAGGCTCAAAAGTCAAACCCACCTACGTAAACAGCACAAATAAAAAAATGTGTGTTACGCTATTCAACACCAGGAGTTTAAATCTCAAAATGCAGGCACTCGAAGCACTCCTCAGTATGGAGAACGTCGACATCTGTGCAGTAACTGAAACCTGGTTCAAGGCTCCACAGAACACCTCAGCACTACCGGGCTACAACTCATACCACACATTTTAGTCACAGAACATGGACCGAAACACAAAAGTAGGGGGGTGTATCCATATTTATCAAGGATACCTATACCTCCAGGTTAGTTTCACAGTATGATACATCTGAGATCATCCATGTGCAACTGACATCGGGCAAATCTGCAATACAAATTGTGGCCTGCTACAGATCACCATCCATGACCCAGGACCACCACTCCTCCTTTCTGGAGACACTGGAAAACATGAAGGTCCTACGAAACACCCTGATATTGGGTGATTTCAATTACCCTACCATTAATTGGGAAAACTACTCAAGTACAAACTCCCAGGTCCAGCGCTTCCTGGAATTTATCAACTCAAATGCCCTGGATCAGCTGGTAAACTCCCCTACCAGAGGTGAAAACTTATTACACCTGGTCATCACCAACATGGGTGACAGGTGTTCCACACCGGAGGTCAACCTGTCACTGGTTAGATCAGACCATAAACTAATCACTCTGGATGTCCACACCACACCACCACCCCCAACCAAGGAAACCACAGTGAAAAACTTTTCTATAGCAAACTTCACTTTATTTAAGACATAGGTGGTAAGTTTCACAGCCCCTATCCTAAAGGATAAGAGTGTCCAAGATGTAGGAACCTTTACAAATGCATTCTATGAGCACCTACAAGGATGTATGGATTGTGCCACCCCTAGCAAAACCAAGACTCACTCCCCTAACAATCTATACAATAGAAGGAGGAAACTAGTTCAGAAAAAAGCAAATCCCAAGAAGGAAAGACATCCCTGATCAGTATCAGTAAGAAACTAAGGTCCCTCATAAAATCATCCAAGGCTAACTTCGAAAGAAAAATAGCCAAGGATTCGAAAGATAACCACAAAGCCTTCTTTAGTTATGTCAAGAATCTAAGTGGCAACTCGCAGATATGCTCTGATCTAGTGCAAAATACCACAAAATATACAGAACCTATTGATATTGTCAACATCCTGGCAGATAGATTCAGTGCAAACTTCACCCCTTCTCACCCCCAAAAGGGTCAACAACAATACTGGAAAAGTGTAGTGTCCCGGAAATCACAGATGCACAGGTGAAAACAGCCCTTTCAAAAGCCAAAAGCACAGCATCAATGGGGCCAGATGGTGTCCCAGGCTGCGTCTTGCACAAACTACAGAACGAACTAACCCCCCACCTAAACACACTGTTCAACCTCAGCCTCTCCACAGGCTATGCACCCATAGAATGGCACACAGCAATGGTTATTCAGCTCCACAAAGGAGGGGCCACAACTGACCCTGGTAACTATCGCCCCATAAGCCTGACTAGCCTGGTCTGCAAGGCTATGGAGTGCATCATCATTGAACTCATTAACAAAGACATTGTGAATCTCCAAACACTTGACCTGACCCAGTTCGGCTTTGTTAAGGGCAGATCATGCCTACTAAACCTGGTTGACTTTTTCAAGACAGTCACCAAGGCCATAGATGAGGGGAAGGTGGTTCACACAGCCTACCTTGACCTCGCCAAGGCTTTTGACACCATTCCCCACTCAGGAATTATAGAAAAACTCACCAGCCTGAACATAAACCCCTACGTCACAATATGGGTTGACAACTGACTTACAGACAGAACTCACACGGTAAGAATAGCAGGCTCCAGGTCTGACTCTAAACCAGTCACAAGTGGTGTCCCACAAGGCTCAGTCCTGGGACCCCTACTGTTCGGCATATACTTCTCAAAAGTACAGACAAACACAGGAGGACTATGGCTAACCAAGTTCGCCGATGACTGCAAACTGGGAGTCATAATTGACTACTAGGCTGACACTGACATTCTCCAAAAGGGCCTTACTGAGACGGACACCTGGTGTCAAAGTCATAGTCTCAAGCTAAATGCGAAAAAATGCATAGTCATCCCATTTGGGAAAAACAAAACACCAAGGAATTTCCACATATTAATACAGAAGAAGTAATAAGAGATCTGGGGACCCAGGTAGATATTGCCAAAGTAGTTAGGAAATCCTTCTATGTAGCCCATCTAATTACTAAAGGGTTCATATCTAGAAATAAAGAGGTTATAGTGTCCCTCTACTTGTCACTCATCAGACCCATCATAGAGAACAATGCCCTATTTGGGATGTACCTCACAAAACACTTCCAACAGCTGGAAAGACCACAAAGTACCTCACCAAGAGGATTACTGGCCTCAAACATATGTCCTATGCAGCCCGACTGGAAAAACTCCGGCTGTACTCAGTGGCATATCGCTTACTCAGAGGTGATCTCTGCCTGATTTACAAAGCCATGTCCAACTTGATGGATATGGTCCACCTAAAGAAATCCAAGTCACTGAGCCACTTGCTCTAGTGAGCTAAACCTCGCCACAACAATAAATAGAACATGCTGGAGGGATAGATTCCCATCACAGAGACTCCCCATGCTTTGGAATAAAATTTCTAACTACATTAGGCAGAGCCCCTCACTAACACTCTTCAAGAGAAACCTTGACGAGTGGATGGGTAACAGAAAATACACCCCTGGGATCGTTTCATTGGCTCTTCTTGACAGAGGCTCAGTTAATTAATCAATGGGGCAGCGAAAGCTGGCACACTCTGGCTAGGCTTATAATTGCCCTCGGGCAGATAGCCTAGTACCTACCTATGAACCTATGAACTTATTATGTAGTATGTAGATATCCACCTAGTGTCCATAAAGATTTTTGTTTTCTTTTTTTTTTTTTTTTTTTTTTGCTGTAGACTCTGGTTTCTTCTCACATGCAAAATTCATGCTTATATATTATCTGTGTTGTCTGAATTTTATTTGGGAATGCACACACTGGGCTTACATCTTACAATGAGCTGCCATTCCATTCAGAATTGAGTACCTGCCTTACACCTGTCACTTGCCAAGATAGTGTATGTCTCTTCCACAGCCCTGAGTAAGAGAAAGCAAACAATAGGAACAACTGAATGTATGAATGAAAGTATGATGAATCAATGATACTTAAGATTAGTGCAACGAGGCCAAGCTAGTTAAAAAGGATACGGATATTGCCACATAAATGGCATAGAGTGCAAAAACTATCAAAACACAAAACCAAATAAGTAGACAACAGAGGTTGTATACAACATACAGGGCACTGAAGGGATAATTCACTGAACAAAATGTCTAATGACACTTTTAAATAAAGGACTAAGTGCTGTAAAATATATCATATAAAGGTAACACAGATGGAAAACAATGCTACACCTGCAGAATTCTAAACAGGTACATATCGGTGTATATAGATATGAGGGCTGGATTTTATCAGTGTAGTTGGGTAAAATGGATAACTTTGGAATGTCCTTTGCCATAGTATTTTGTTGTAAAGCTGACATTTGTCTGTTGACTAGGAAGATTGCTGCATGGTTAGGCCCTGATCCATTGGAAGAAAAGATATCCAAGGTAGGAATGTAGGAGGCAACACATAAAAGAGAATACCTGTAAGTAAACATTCAAAAAAATCAAAAGAAACGTGTAAGCCAACCTATATATCTGCAGAAGAGATGGAAAGCCAGCTTGAGATAAGTATACTGAAACCTGATTGAAACGCTAGGCTAACATTGCCAAAATTTCACAATGACTATACAAGCTACTAACTACAAAAGCAAAATGAATGAGTCATTCTATACTATGGCATCTTGATGTCAAAAATGGCTGTCACACAGAAAGAAATGAATATTAATACTTCTTAGATCTGTGTGCTATGACATTTGTAAGTCTCCTACTTTCAAACTACCATGAGCGGAAAATTCTCCCCAGAGTGATTTTTTTCAACAATGTCCAAAATGTAACTGCAAATCTTTAATAATGTATCTTAGCCAAAAAGTGAGGCTCTACAAAATATTGTTATTTTCTTTCAGGGTTATTATCCTTCACCAGCAGACTGTAAGTAGAAATTGTATTCTAATCTAAAAATCTGGCTTAAAAAAGTAGATGCTGTTATGTACTACAGGGATGAAGGCATAAAGTAAAAATGAAAACAAAAAAACAAAAACAATTTCATTTTGTTTATTAAATAATTGATATATGTTACTTTTCAGGAGATCAAGCTACAATAAAATTCAACATTCATAAACACATTTACAATAGGAAGATGATATAATAAAATAACTTAGCATGCATTTTAAAGCAGTTTGTTAGAACTGAAACAAATATGCCAATAAATGTCTTGTATTATATAGTTTACTTTAAAAGCAATACATTTATATAATATAAACTTTGTAAAATATGGTGATTTACATATCAACATTCTAGCTAACCTACTGCTTTTATATTTTGAGATAAACTAGTTTCCCATGAAGTTTTATAATAGTAGTAATAATAATAACAATAATAATAACAATAATAATAATAACAATAATAATAACAACAATAATAATAATAATAATAATAACAATAATAATAACAATAATAATAATAATAATGAAAAAGAACACATATTAACATACTGTGCAAAGCATATTCCCCTGAATGTACATGTTAAAGACAATGACACTGAAAATAACTGACTTCAACAATTGGCTAAGTTTCTGGTGTCATTCTAAGAAGATTCAGTATGTCTGCTTGGGATGACATGACTGACAGACCCTGATGCTTTGCCAGAGATGGCCTGCATCTCTCACCCCTAGGTTTCTGGATACTGGCTAAGGCTCTTGGCACCCCCATAGTGCCTTTTTTAGGTGGTGTTCCAAAGACCAAATTACCACCATAACAGCTATAAATAAATGCAATCTGAGGGTCATGCTGCTCGATGCTAGAGGTCTAAATCTCAATATGCACTCGCTCGAAGCACTCCTCAAAATGGAAAACATCTACGTATGTGCTGTAACGGAGACCTGGCTTAAAGCAGCAGAAAGCACCACTTGCGCTACCAGGCTATAAATTATTCCACACCTTTCGGCCCCAGAAAATGGACTGAAGCTCCAAAGGTGGCGGCATCTCTATATTCATAAAGGATATCCAGACCTCCAGACTAGTAGCCCTGCATAGCACATCTGAGATACTTCAGGTACAATTAACAGTGAGTAAGATGGCGATTCAGGTCGTAGCCCGCTATAGGTCCCCAACCATGTCCCAAGACTCTCATTCCATGTTATTAAGCATCCTAGAAAGTATTAGGGTACAACCCAACACTCTCGTACAGGGTGACTTCAACTAACCCTGCATCAACTGGGAAAACTACTCATGCGCCAATACACTTGCCCAACGATTCCTGGAATTCATTAATTCCAATGCGCTGGACTAGCTCATTCTGACCCCCACTAGAGGAAGCAACATCCTTGACCTGGTTATTACTAATATGAGCTACTGTTGCTCAACAGCAATAGTCAGTTCCTCCCTGGCTAGAGCCAGCCACAAACTAATTAAAATGGAAATCCATATCTCACCCACACCAACAGCAAAGGTAACCAGCATGAAAAACTTCTCCAAAGCTGACTTTGGGCTCCTAAAACAGAGGTGGCTAACTTCACGGCACCCATGCAAATGGAAAATAAGTGCATGATCACCAAATCCTACACCAATGCACCGTACAAACATGTACACAAATGCATGGATCTCGCCATACTAAACGGAAGCAAGATACTCTCCTCCAAAAAAAGGAAGCCAATCTGGTGATCCCCTGCCATAAAAAAAACTCTACATCAGAAGGAGGAAACTGATGCAGAATAAGGTGAATTCCCAAGACTGGAAAAACTCCCTTATCACCTGAACTAGAAGTTGAGATCCCTCATCAAATCCTCTAAAGCTAACTATGAAGGAAGAATCATGGCAGACACTAAAAACAACCACAAAGCTTCTACAGTTATATCAAGAATCTCCATGGCAATACCCAGATTTGCTCTAAGTAAATGCGCAACAGTACCTCCTATACTGAGCCAGCAAATATTGCCAACCTACTGGCCGACAGATTCAGTGCCAATTGTACCCCTCCCCCTAAAGGACCAATCACAATACTGGATGAATGCCAGGCACCCAGCATTACTGCAGCGCAGGTTAAAGCTGCATTGTCCAAGGCCAAGAATACAGCTTGCGTGGGACCCAGCAATATCCCGGGCTTTGTTCTACATGAACTACAAAGTAAACTGGCACTATACCTGTGTGCCCTGTTCAATCACAGTCTCACTTCAGGCTTTGTCCCTACAGCATGGCACACTGCTACAGTCATATCTCTCCATAAAGGGGGAGTGACTACCGACCCTGGGAATTATCACCCCATTAGCCTGATGAGTCTAATATGTAAGGCTACGGAGTACATCATCATGGACCTAATTAACAAGGATATAGGGAATCTCCAAACTCTGAATCCCACACAATTTGGTTTTGTTAAGGGGAGATCATGCCTGCTCAAACTAATTGACTTCTTTGAGTCAGTCACCAGAGCTGTGGATGAGGGCAAGGCAGTTCATACAGCCTACCTCAATATGGCCAAGCCCTTTTATACCATTCTCCACTCAGGAATTATTGATAGACTCACAAAACTAGGCATTGACCCCTATATTACTAGGTGGGTTGCAAACTGGCTCACAGATATAACCCACAGTGTGAAAGTAGCACACTCCAAGTCAGACTTCTGACCAGGTCCTGGGTCCTCTCCTGTTTGGCATCTACTTCTCAGAGGTCCAAGTCTACATCGAGGGACTCTGGCTGACCAAGTTTGCTGACGATTATAAACTGGGAGCCATTATTAACTCCCCAAGTGATGTAGACATCCTACAGAAAGGCCTCACTGAGACCAATGACTGGTGTCGAAACCATGGCCTTAAGCTTAATGCCAAAAGTGCATTGCCATTCCCTTTGGGAATAATTCAGTTTCCACTAATTACCACATTTATTGTAGCCCACTGAACACTGAAGGCGTTATAAGAGATCTGGGGACACAGGTTGACAGCAGCCTCTCCTTCGACCACCACATTACCATTGTGGTCAGAAAGCCCTTCTATGTGGCACATCTCATTACTAAGGGCTTTGCATCCAGGAAGAAAGATGTCATTATCTCTCTGTACTCTTTTCTCATTAGACCAGTCATCGAGTATAATGCCCTATTTGGCATGTACCTCACTAAACACTGCAACAGCTGGAAAGGCCACAAAAGTACCTCATGAAGAGGATTCTAGGTCTTAAACACATGCCCTACATGGACAGACTCAAAAAACTCCAGCTTTTCTCTCTCATATTGTCTATTAAGAGTCACTCTCTGATGACTTACAAAGCCATGTCTGACCCAGCTCTGTTAGAAATGTTACACCTAAAAAAATCCCAATCCCTCCACACCACATGCTCCAGGGACCTCAACCTCATTACCACACTCAACAAAACATGCTGGAGGGACAGGTTCATAACCCAGAGACTGCTCATGCTCTGGAATAGACTTCCCATACATGTCAAGCAGAACACCTCACTGGCCTTTTTCAAGAGAAATCTTGATGAGTGGATGGGAAATAGAAAGTTCACCCTGGGGATCACTCCACTATCTTTACTTGATAGAGGCACTGGGAACTAATGGTGTCATGATGCCAGGACACTTCTATGGGCTAAGTTTGTAAAGGCTCCAGGGCCATTGGCCTAGTACACACCTATGAATCTATGAACCTATGAACATGTGTAACAAGGGGAAAAGTTTGGACAATACACACCTGTTATTCCTGACAGGTAATACAAATGAAGTAACAATTGTCTTCTAGACTGAGCTACATAAAATATTAATGTTTTAAACAGGATTCATTTCTGTTATCCAAGGATAATGCCCAAACATTTGATAAAATGAAACCATTCAACAGCTGTCAGATCATGTGGCAATACATTTAGAAAAATCAACTGGTGATGTAACTTGTGTTTTATTTGATTTTTTTGGGGGGAGGGGAGATATTAATCTTTAAATTATATTGTGTAGTCCACAAATGAACACGCAAACATCTTGTTGTAAAAATGTATTAATGTATGCATTATCATTGCTTTGACTTAACAATGTTAAGTCTTCCAGAAAGGCAACAAAGTTGGAGTTCAGTCAAATGTATCTAAGGCTATCCTTAAGAACAAAAGTATAAAATCCCAAAACTTACACTTGGGGTACAGTCTGCCCATTATATAAGAAGTTAGACTGTACCCCACTGATTTCTGTTATATTCATATGACACAGAAATCACGTGCATCCTATTGAGGACATACCCTCTTGTATTGAATTAAGGGAGATCATACCACCAAGAGAGCCGAATGAATCAAATGCCTTGGAGAGTTCAGTAAGCAGGGGCATGCAATTTGTTATCCTCACTATTTCTATGTGGATGAATGTCTCCTGTGGAAACCAAGAAGAAAATATACCAGCTACTATTGCCTTCTAAATTATATCTGATCTGTTCTGCTATTAACTTTTTTGGCAAATATGTGCTCATGACATCATTCAGCAGAATCATGAAAAAGTAATCAGAAAGAAGTTCAAAACCGAGACTTACTTGCAGTGCATCGTGAGGAATACAGACAATAAACAGAAATACACAACAGCACATACATTTTTAATAATGCACATGACAAAAGGCGATTAGAGATGGAAAGATATTTTAGTGCTGTTATTCCTAATCAGCATACCATATGATTAAACTCCGAAACATTACGATTACAGGGAGCAGATGCTTATTTGTATTGTAGGTGTGGCTTTATCACATGCGAATGGAAACAGGAAAGCAAACATCTACAAAGAGATGCACAGAGCCCTAGTTAGAAAGTCCATAGCAAAATATAGAAGTGAGTCTGTTGCAGTATTTTCAGTGTCATGGAACATATGTTATTGCCCTTATAAACTAAAAGCATTTCATTAAATCATCTTAAAAAGAAGAAGACAAACAGGTCATGTGTAATGCAATCGAGTGGAAAAGGCAGACTTTCCTACACATGAATACTTAGAGATCAGACAAAGATGGAGGTGCAGATATCTTTGTTATTGGAAGCAGAAGCATACAGATTCATAATGTGAAAGACGGATCATCTTGCAACACTAATAATTTTATAACACCACTGATCTCTACAGCAGGTGGATCAAAAGTGACATGCGAAGGAGATGAACAGGGAAAGAAAATTACTGAGACTATGTAAATAACTTCTGCAGTTGTAGAAGAGCATTGACTTACTTCATCATGCTTCCTATTACTTTTATCAGTTTCTCCAGAGACATACCTCATAAAGCTACCAGCATGTCAGCATGTTAATAGAATTGTCACATTATGGGGTAATGGAGTCCTAGATCCTCGATCTCAGTAACATTATGCATGCATGTCGGCAACTGCATGCATATGTCTAGTTCCACCTTCAAATGACCTCATTTGGTCTTCCTGTCACTGCTACAGTCAGCTGAGCTGAACAGAATACAAACTCCCACCATAACCTGCATAAAAGATTTTAGTTTTCAACTGATTATTTTGACAATAAAGTAATTTATTTGGTGCTTATTTTGCATTGTGCTGTCCTGCATTCCAACAGGGACAAAGGCTATCTAAACCAGGGTCAATGTCACCATAGACTGAGTTCTTCGTGGCTAACCTACCCAGATCAAAGACATCACAGACTGAGTTCTCCATGGCTAACAATCCAATATCACTGGCATCACAGGCTGAGCACTCTTTGGCTAACTTATGAAGATCACAAACATGAGAGATGAGTTCTACATGACTAATTATTCTCAGGTCACTGGCATTACAGAATGAGCACACTGTGGCTAACTAATCACAGACTGAGTTTTCCTTAGCTAACTAATCCAGAGTCACATCACATACATCACATATTCATCCCTCCATAGGTAACTAACCCCAGGACACTAGCATCACAGACTGAGTTCTCCATGACTAAATAATCAGAGGTCAGTTATGTCATAGAGTGACTTCTCTATGGTCCACTCATCCATGTTACTGGCATCACAGACTGACTAAACAATACCAAGTGACTGTCATCACAGATGGAGTTCTACCCCCATTCAAGAAATGCATATTAAATTTTAATACAAAGCTACCTTTTATGTAGAATAAAAAATATTGATGGTTGTTGTAGAATAAAAAATAACAGCTTTATCAGCTTTATGAACTCTCTTGGCTTGGATAGGGACCTAGAAGCTAATTCAAGATGATGAGGAGAAGATATTCTTGAATACAATTTAATGATAATCCATTGCACATATGTAGGAGACGAGACAGATTGAAACAACCCAGTTGTCTGGTTTCTGGAAATTTGCAAAGGAGATGTGGCATTTTACAACCCAAACAATTACGCTTTGATCACCCTCTGGTTTTCTTAATGATATTAGGCAGAGGGCAGAGAATGGGTGGGTGAGAAAAAAAAAGAAATTTGAATGCATGAGTAACAATGTGAGAGTGAGCAGGAAAGGGAGAAATAAACAGAAGCTATTAAGAAAGGAAAAAGAGCTGTAAAGTGCAGTGCTGCTTAAGGGTAGGTTGTTGAGGTTGTATAATGTGCCGGTCACCTAGCATGGCAGAGGGTGACAAGAAAGTATATGGTAGAATCTGGGGAGGAGATTATTTGTTGCCCTTTTGGGATGCTCGAAGGTTCACATGGCTATTTGTAAAGTTGTGTTCCCTTTAATTGAAAAAAAAAAGAAAATTTAAAATGTACGACACAGCAAAATGGGCTTAGCAAGTATATGAAAAAGAACATAGTACTGGCTTAAAACTTTATTTGATAGAGTACATACGTCTGATTTGTTAGGAGGAGCAAAGGACATAGGACTAAGAACAAGTATACAGTTTCCCAGGACAGATAGAGGGTTGGACTGCACTCAGTTTTAAAAGATATGCTGTAGTAAACTGGGCAAACATGAACAGAGCAGTCGGTCCTAATCCTCCAAAGTGAGAACGAAAGGAGAGAGCCATAGGTGAAATGGCTTCAAAGAGTAGCCTAGTGAGGAACTTTATAAACAATGTTTCTGCCATTCTCAAAGTGACAGGAAGACTGATAATACGGTTTAATTATCTTATTATCCATTTGAAGTAGGCCTAATGCCAAGCTGTTTTGAAAACAGTCCAGTTGATGGAGTAAGCAGCTTTTTTTTGTTTCTAATAAAGCATTTCACTTCCCAGTACCCCACACATGCACAGCAGCATGCACAGAGTACCTATCAGATGAAATAACGAAATGTGAAAATCGACTATTATAATTATTTTCAAATGAAATGAATAAAATATTATTTCAACATTTTTTTCATTGAGGGATTCCAGCCCTTACCATAAGATACCCCTGTATCTTTCTAATGTAGAAGTTACATGCTCGGCATTTTCTGTGAAACAAAATATCCCACAGTAATAAAATACTGGTTTGATAGTACTTTTGTTACTTTTGCTTGTCCTATGAAATACATTCTAAAAAAAAATAAAGTGATATAACATTGATGATAAATAATAGGTGCATTGGTCCATAGGTGCTTAATAGGCTAACAACCACAAGGGCCTTTATAAGCCTTGTCATGCACCCCAAATCATTGACAAGTTCTATTACCCTTGATATGTGTAAGGAGGGGCTTTGGTGTTAAAACATTTACAAGCAGGGGCCTGGGAGATGAAACATTTACATATTGCCTCTGTGCATTAGAGACATAGATGCCAAACCAGGAATGAATTTCCTGTTGGCATCCAATTGTCCAAGTTACATTTGAACCGGGTTAGTTAGGAAGTATGTATCAAATGGATGGGGAGGCTATTCCTGGAAGGTGCAGTCTCTGGGATATATATAAATATATATATATATATATATATATATATATATATATATATATATATATATATATATATATATATATATATATATACATGTGTCTACAGTAAGTGCTATTTATATCACAGGCAAGGTTTAAGTTTTTAGAAGGGGTAAATCTAGTGCTGTTTGTTTTGTGGATATATAAGAGGTACATCAGAGTTGGGTCTGGCAATGCCCTGTATGCCAGTCATAGATCACCCCTCAATAGCCTCTAGTGGACAGAATACAAGAATAGGGTCTTGAGGTGGTCTGCATCAGACACTTTACTTTTGCCCTGTATTCTTTTAGTGGGGTACCTCTGTGCTGTTCCAGTTGTTGGATATACCTAGTTACGTACATACCAAAGGGGGCACCGTACTCAATGATAGGTCAGATGAATGCTGAATACAGTGGAACAATGACTTCCTTGGACTTAGATGCCATACCCTTTTTTATAAGTTGCACAGTATAGAATGATTTCCCCATTGCTGTAGACATGCATGGTCAAAGGCAAGATTACCGTCTATACGTGTCCCTAAGTCTTTGACTACTGGGTCAACTCTAAGGGGTGTGTTGTCAATTTGATAGTTACCAGGGATGGATGACTTCCCAAAGGATATTATTATGCATTTCTTGGGATTTAGTTTTAGTTTTAGTCCATGGCTCTGATGCCAGTCATCTGACTGTGCAGCCCTTCCTGAAGAACATTTGTGTCAGTGTGGGATTCAATGGCAGGTCCTAATTTGCAATCATCTGCAAATTTAGTCATCCAGAGACCAGCAACATTGGCTTTGACTTCAGAGAAGTAAATGCCAAAAAGAAGTGGTCCAAGGACTGATCCCTGAGGGACTCCATTTGTGACTGGCCTATTTGTAGAGGTGGACTTCTAAGTTCAAACTTCCTGGGTCCTATCTTTGAGCCAGTTGGCTATCCACTGGGTGACATATGGGTTTGTGCTTAACTTCCTGAGTTTGTCAACAATACCTGAGTGAGGTATTGTGTCAAATGCTTTGGCCAGGTCAAGATAATCAGTGTGAACCATTTTCCCTCATCTACTGATTTGGTGACCTTCTCAAAAAAGTCCACCAGGTCGAGTAGGCATGATCTGCCCTTGACAAAACCAAACTGTGTTGGGTGCAGTATGTAGAGGTTTACTATATCATATTTATCATTTCCATTGATAATTCTTTCCATGGTTTTTCATATAAGATTAGTGAGACTTATGGTTCTGTAGTTTCCAGGGTCTGTAGATAACCCACCTTTGCGCAGAGGTATGACTGCTGCTATTGTCCATTCATGATGCACAAAGCCTGCTTGTAGGCTACAGTCAAATAGCAATTTCAAAGGTCTTGATATTTAGAAGGCATCCTCAATATCATCTGGGCCCATTGATGCAGTGTTCTTGGCCTTAGACAGTGTTAAGGACCTGTTCCCTAGTGATAGCAGGGGAGTTATATTTGATTGCATTTCCTGAGGGAAGGTAGATGTAGAGTTAGGGGTATAGAACTGGAGCTGATTTTATCAGCCAGGAGGTTTGCTATATATTTTGGCTAAGTATAGGTGGCTCCATTTACAATGAGCTCTGCACACAATTGTGTATTGCCCTTGAGGTTGTGGGCATAGTTAAAAAATGCCTTGCATTTATTCTTAGCCTGGGAGGCCCAACTTACCTCAAATGTGGCTCTGGTAGACTTTATTTGTGTTCTGAGTTTTTTGTTTATAGGTTCATAGGTTAGGAATAAGTTATCGGCTCTAGGGCCTATACATGCCTAGCCATAACAATTCCCTGGCTATTTCTTTCCACAGTATTTACTTCCCTGGACCCCTGTCTAGCAGGGTGACTGACGTGATCCCTGGAGTGAATTTCCCATCTCCCATCCAATCGTCAAGGTTCCTTTTGAAGAGGTCCAAAGAGGCGCTCTGCTTGACATGTATGGGTAGTATATTCCAGAGTCTGGAGAGTCTCTGGGAGAGGAACCTATCTCTCCAGCATGTTTTGTTCATTGTGATGACAAGGTTTAGATCACTGGATCGTGTGGCTCTGAGGGATTGGGATTTCTTTAAGTGTAACATGTCCAACAGCTCTGGGTTTGACATGGGCTTGTATGTTAAGCAGAAATCTCCTCTGAGTAGACGATATGCAACAGCGTATACCTGGAGATTTTTTAGATGGTTAGCATAGGATATCTTCTTTAGGCCTGTGATTTTTTTAGTGAGGTATTTCTCCAGCCTTTCCAGTTGTTGCAGATGTCTTCAGAGGTACATACCAAATGGGGTGTTGTATTCTATAATGGGTCTAATGAGGGATGAGTACAGTGGGACAATGACCTCCTTTTTTCTGGATGAAAAGCCCTTAGTAACGAGGTGTACCACATAGAAGGATTTCCTGACTGTTGTGATGTGGTTATCGAAGGTGAGACCACTGTCCACCTGTGTCCCTAAGGCTCTCATCACACTTTCAGTGTTTAGTGTACTGCCACCTATGTGGTAATTCACTCATACATGTTTTTCCCAAAGGGAATAACTACATTTTTTGGCATTGAACTTGAGCCCATGGCTCTAGCACCAAGCATCTGATTATGTAAGGCCCTTTTGTAGAATATCCACATCATTTGGGGATTCAATAATGGTTCCCAGTTTGCAGTCATCTGCGAACTTCGTTAGCCAGAGTCCCTTAGTTTACTTTGATGAGAGTGCTTTTATCCTGCTTGGTGTTGGACCCCCTAATTCTTGCCATGAATTTCTTCCTTCTGTTATACAGCCTATTGATTTTTGTGATTCCACCAGGGTGGTTTATTTTTTTAGTTAGTTCTGCCTCTATGCAGCTATTATCATGCTTATATAGGGTTTCTGTGAACAGTTCTGCATAGGCAGCAGTTCCCAGATCTCAGGGTTTATTAGGGCATGAAATTTTGCCAGGTTATCACTTAATAGCAAAAAGTTAGCCTTAGAGTAGTTCCTGAACATTCCAGGTTTAGCTGGACATCCAGGTTTTATTTTTACTTCAAAGGAGACCATTTTGTGGTTTGACTTACCAGGGAAGACTTTACACTAAGCGGTGTGCAGCACTCTCCCATATTAGTGAAGACCAGATCTAGTATGATTACACCCGTAGTTGGTGTATTGACAATCTGATCCAGAGAATTTGTGTTTACAAAATCCAGGAATATTTGTGCCTGTACTTTTGGTGTTGTATAGGACTCCCAGTTAATCCTGTGGTAATTAAAGTTGCCCATGAGTATACTATTAAGTTGGATAGTAAGTGTTTCCAATAACTTTAAATACATGGTATGGGTTTCCTGGGTCATATTAGAGGAGGACTTACAGCTTGCAAGGAAGTGGTATTGAATTTTGCCATGGAGCACCTCAAATGCATTGTCCTGTTTGACCATCCTTGAGGTATATTTATTTTTGATGTAAATCGAGACACTTCCACCTTTATTCCCTGTCTGTGTAGTAGCTGCTCTAAATGTGTGGAGAGCATTATAACCTTGCACTGCCAATGTGCTGCCTCTGACTTTAAACCATGTCTCAGTGACCACACTGATGTCAGAATTCTTTAGGGTGAAAAGAGCTTCTAGGGAATGATTTTTTTTTTGTTTAGACTTCTAGCATTGAGAAGTAACACCTTTAGATTTTCTGGGTTTTGATTTGGCATGTTGGAAGTGCTTTCAGTTTGGCATTGCCTAAAAAGGTACTATGGGGAAGACACTGTTTTAGCTAATATTCAAAAACCTAGAGGGGAGAGGTGCAGACCATCCCTGGCAAAACAGAGTGGTCTGTTGACCATCTCCTTTCATGCTGACAAATACTGCACCCCCTTAGAATGACACCAGAAACTAAGCCAATTATTAATGTCAGTCATCTTTTGTTAATATTGTGGCATCACTGGTTCATAGGCTCATAGGTGTGTACTATGCTAATGGCCCTGGGGCCTTTACAAGCCTAGCCATAGGATTACCCTGGCATTGTGCCACCCGAACTTAGTTCCCAGTGCCTCTGTCAAGTAGAGCCACTGGAGTTATCCCCGGGGTGAATTTTCTATTTCCCATCCACTCATCAAGATTTCTCTTGAAGAGGGTCAGTGAGATTCTCTGCTTGACATGTATGGGAAGTCTATCCCATAGCATGTCAGTCTCTGAGTTTTGAACCTGTCCCTCCAGTATGTTCTGTTGATTGTCGTAATGAGGTTGAAGTCTCTGAAGCCCATGGTGTGGAGGGATTGGGATTTCTTTAGATATAGCATTTCTAACAGAGCTTGGTCAGACATGGCTTTGTAAGTCAAGCAGAGATTGCCTCTAAGTAGGCGATATGAGACAGAGAATAGTTGAAGTTTTTTAGTCTGTCCATATAAGACAAGGGTTTACAGCCTAGCATCCTCTTTGTGAGATACTTTTGTGGCCTCTCCAGTTGTTGCAGGTGTCTAATGAGGTACATGCCAAATGGTGCATTGTACTCGATGACTGGCCTAATGAGGGAAGAGTAGAGGGAGACAATGACTTCTTTCTTCCTGGATGCAAAACCCTTAGTAATGAGATGTGCCACATAGAAGGACTTTCTGACCACAGTGGCAATGTGGTGATCAAAAGAGAGGTTGCTGTCAACTTGTGTTCCCAGATCTCTTATAATGCTTTCTGTGTTCAGTGGACTACCATTGATGTGGTAATTCATGGGAACCAGGTTTTTCCCAAAGGGGATGACAACACATTTTTTGGCATTGAGCTTAAGACCATGGTTTTGACACCAATCATTGGTATCAGTGAAGCCAATCTGCAGGATGTCAACATCACTTGGGTAGTTAATAATAGCTCCCAACTTGAAATCATCTGAAAACTTTGTCAGCCAGAATCCCTTCATGTTGGTTTGGACTTCAGAGAAGTAGATACCAAACAGGAGAGGACCCAGGGCCAAACCCTGTGGGACTCAACTCTTGACTAGTCAGCAGTCTAACTTGGAGTCAGCTACTTATACACTGTGGGTTCTATCTGCGAGTCAGTTTGCAACCCACCTAGTGATATAGGGGCTGATGCCTAGCTTATTCAGTTTTTCTATGATTCCTGAGTGAGGAATGGTATCAAAGGCATTGGCCAGTTCAAGGTAGGTTGTATGAACCACCTTGCCTTCATCCACAGCTCTGGAGACTGACTCAAAGAAGTCGACCAAGTTGAGCAGGCACGATCTACCCTTCACAAAACCAAACTGTGTGGGATCTAGAGTTTAGAGATTCCCTATATCCTTGTTTATTAGGTCCATGATGACGCATTCCATAGCTTTGCATATCAGACTCATCAGACTAATGGGGCGATAGTTCCCAGAGTCTGTAGTCTCTCCTCCTTTGTGGAGAAGCATGACTGTAGCCGTGCACCATTTGGTAGGGACAAAGCCTGAGGTGAGGCTATGATTGAACAGGGCACACAGGTGAGGTGCCAGTTCACTTTGTAGTTCATGTAGAACACAGCCAGGGATATTGTCAGGTCCCGTAGAAGCTGTATTCTTGGCCTTGGAAAGTGCTGTTTCAACCTGTGCAGCAGTAATACTGGGTGTCTGGCAATCTACTGGTATTGTGGTTGGTCCTTCAGGGGGGGTAAAGATGGCACTGAATCTGTCAGCCAGCATATTGGCAATATCTTTTGGCTTGGTATAGGAGGTACCATTGTGCAGTAGCTCACAGCAAATCTGGACATTGCCGTGGAGATTCTTTATATAACTGTAGAAGGCCTTGTGATTGTCTTTACTATCTGCTGCAATTCTGTTTAAATAGCTAGCTTTAGAGGATTTGATGAGGGATCTCAACTTTTTGTTGAGGCTTATAATGGAGTTTTTCCAGCCTTGGGACTTCTCCTTATTCCACATCAGTTTCCTCCTTCTGTTGTAGAGTTTATTTATGGCAGGGGACCACCAGATTGGCATCCTTTTTTAGGAGGAGAGTGTCTTGGTTCTGTTGGGTATAGTGAGATCCATGCAGTTGTGTATGTGTTCATACAGTGCATTGGTGTATGATTCGGTGGTCATGCAACTATTCTCCATTTGCACTGGTGCTGTGAAGTTAGCCTCCTCTATTTCTAGGAGCCCAAAGTTAGCTTTGGAGAAGTTTTTCATGGTGGTTACCTTTGCTGGGGTGGGGGGGTGGATTTCCAAGGTGATTAGTTTGTGGTCGGATCTAACCAGGGAGGAGTTGACTATTGGTGTAGAGCAATGGTTGCCCATGTTAGTAATGACCAGGTCAGGGATGTTGCTACCTCTAGTGGGGATAAGAATGAGCTTGTCCAGGGCATTGGAATTAATGGAGAAGGTAAAATGATGCTCAAAGCTAGACTCATACCAGCCTGGAACACATTCTCCGAGACCTCCATGCTGTCTCTCTTCATATAGTTTAGGGAAGTATATCTCAGGTCATTTATGCTCACATGGACTATGACTGAGTCATACTAATACATGTGATCCAATGACCTGACTGTGTACATAATGTGGTGAATCATAGTCCCTGATTATCAACTGACCGTGACTTTCTCCATACTCACCCTGGTGAGAGGGGCATGAGTCTACCTCCCGATGGAGTCTCCAATAACCAGAATATTAAATTGCGTGATGGCTTGCCTTATGGGCTTAGACGTAGAGGCTCCATGAGATGTGTCTGTATGTCTTAATGTGGGTGTTATTTTGAAAGAGTGCATTTGGGGCTGCTGAGGGTAACTGCTATGTGTACTTTGTCTAGGAGAGCTTTGGAGGTTTAGGAAGGTTACATTTAAGTAATATTAATATTTTATGGATGTTTAATACATATGGCTAGGAAATTAAAAACAATATTTAGTTAAAAAAATGTAGGCTTTGCTATGTGCATAGTGGAAGTACTGATACTAACTCCTCCAAACCTGAAAATTGCTTAACAAAGTATTCTTGCAGAGACTCTTACAATATGACATTTAATTGTCCATTAAAAGACAAAGAATAACATAATGAATGCAACATTTAAATGTTCATTGAAAGACAATGAATAACATAATGTACTGGCACAAATACCTAAGAAAAATATGGCAATTTTTCTGTACAGGTGGAATATACATTTTTATCAGACATCAGAAGACAGGCTGTGTCACCCTTAACATTCTAATCTTAATTAAGATAGGAAGTGCCCAGCAGGAGAAAAACTCTCACAGTTTAAAATAGCAAAGAGGGCAAACTAAGTCTAAGAAACCCAATTTAGAGGTTAAGATAACCTTCCAGGGCAAGGACATCTACAAGGTGTTCTTTAGCTATGTTTAAAACCTTAAAGACAGCACACAACAATGTGCTGATATAATTGTAAATGGAGCCACTTACAGGGAGCTAGAAGATATACAGAATCTACTGGGTGACCAATTTAGCTCAAGGTTTACCACACAGCCCCCCCCCCCAAGCCACACAAAGAAAATACAATCAAACATAATCACCACCAGAAACTATCACTAGGGAGCATCTCTAAGGCCAAGAACTCAAGATGCATTTTAAACAGCTTGAGTCATTACCTACTGGGACCACTGTAGTAACTATTAAACCATAGCCTCCAGACAGGATGTGTGAGAAGGGAATGGAGAACTGGAATGGCTAATCCTCTGTAAAAGTGCTGGCTATCAATGGACCCAGAGAACTACAGACTTGGTAGTCTAACTTTGCTTGAATGCAAAGCCTTGGAAGATTTATCATACATAGAGTCAGTAATGATATAGGAAATCTCCAAACACTGAGTCCATCACAGTTTGGTTTTGACAAGGGCAGATCATGCCTTTTCAATCTGGTGGACTTTTTTTTGAGAAGGTCACCAATGTTAAGTATGACAGCAAAACAATGTATACCACCTAAAATGCCATAGCTAAGTCCTCTTGCACAATACCCACTTTGACATTACAAACAATCTTATTGAATTAGGCATAAATCCCTATGCTACACACGAGATAGCCACCTAGTTGTCAGTTAGGACAAAGATAGTTCAGATAAGAGAGACAACCTTCACAAAGAGGCTGGTCACTAGAGAATTTACTCATGGATGGGTCCTCTCCATCCTGGGACCTACTTTACCAAAGTCACTGTCTATATCAAAAGCCTCTGGCTGACTAAATTTGCTGACAACTGTAAATTGGGAGCAGTCATATAATCTCCCCAAAATACAAACATTTACAGGAAGGACTAACACACAAAATGACTGGTAATAACTCAATAGCTTAAAACCCAGTGCCCAGAAAAGCATAATAGTACCCTTTGGGAATATAGCCACTCTAGGAATCTACCACATTGCTAATATCCCTCTTAAGAGTAGCACCAGTAGTCAAGTATTTGAAGATAGTAGCCTACCTCCAACCAACATGTTTATAAGGTGGTAAGGAAATCATTCTATGCTGTTGATTATATAAGCACAGGCATGGCATTTTCCTCTGTACTCTGTCCACATCAGGTCCATCAATGGGTACAGGTTCATAGATTATAGGTTCATAGATTAGTAGGTTCATAGATTAGTACTAAGCTAGCTGCCCTTGCGAGCCATTTTAAGCCTAGCCAATTATCCTTTGTGAGACTCAAACCCTGCACCTTTTGCTTGCAAGGCAAACACCTTAACCATTAGGCCACCCTCTCAACCGTTTTTCAGTGTGGACCAGACCAGGCACATGCAACAAGTGGAATGCCCTCTGAGGTTCTTCACAAAAAGAATACAGCTCAATAAAAACATGTTGTATGCAGATTGCCTCAAACCTCTATCTATATATTCTACATACTACAGTTGAGAGGTGACCTATGCCTGGTATACAAAACATTGTCAGATCCCACTGTGATGGACCTTTTGAATATCCACAAAATGAATAGCATCAGAATTACCTGGTCTACTGAGAAACTTTGCTTGCCACATTAACACGACATGTAGACGGGACAGGTATGTGTCTCAGACAATTTCCCTTCTCTGCAACAGGCTTCCCATTCATTGTGAAGCAGAGGTCTTCTCTGACTCTATTCCAGCATAAAGTGGACCAGTGGATGGGTATTCAGAAGTTCACCCCTAGTCTAGCAGCTATGTCTCTAATGGATAGAGGTAGCTTATAAATATTGTTTCAGCTTGCATACACTCCTTAAGACAACATTAAGCCACAGAAATTTACGAGATACATTTGACATGTATGGTTAGACTTATAAAGGTCCCAGTGGTCATTAACCTAGTAAATACCTATGAACATATGAACCTGTAACAACTTCATTAATGAGAAAAAGATGCATCCAAAGAAAGACAAGTTGAACAATTACTTATTTATTATTGTCTTCTGCTGTATAGTGTGGTTACCTAAAAATGTAATATCCGAAATCTCAGCAATTATTAGGCTCCAACCAATCAGATATTATTTCTGACTTCTGCTAATAGAAATACAAGTTATACAACATCATGTTCAAAGAAACAAAGGGAATACAGACATATATATAGTGAAAAGCATTTTCTAAAATACTGCTATAAATGAAGTTTTCATAACTAATGTCTTAACTAAAACTATTGAAGTCTGTTACTTATGTATGAAAAAACACTGTATAAAATTGAAGAATAAATCTGTGAGAGAAAATTGCATCTGAACTTTTAACTACAACAGCTAGTGTCTATTATCATTAAGTTCTTAGCGGCTGTATGAAAGCATCATTTGTCAAAATGATCTCTGGTACAATTTACAGAAAGTATCATTCAGAGCTTCACTTTATTCCCTAAGTATAACTAAAATGACTGAAGAAATAGGACATGTACAGCTCTGATGTTCAAATTATTTTTGGATAGCTAAAGAAACTACTTATTAATTAAAAAGAGGACCTGAACAAATGCTTACTGGGAGGGACTCCTTGAGATGAACATAATGGGTTTTAAAAAAGCAAGTCTTCAGTGCTAGATTCTATTCTATTTCTACTGTCTTTAGTTTCTTATGGCTAGAAGCAGTATTCATAAACCCATTTTTTCAATGCATCTCACTGAATCTGCAAGTGTAGTTAATAGGTACTATTCACTCTTGTGATGTAAGGCTTTGCATTGCACACCAAATAATTATAATCAACTAAACCTGACAGCTAGAGACAGCTCAGCGATAAATTTGAGTTGCAAAACATTAAAGTTATTGGTTAGTGGTACACACTTTAACCAAGCAATATAACACGAGGGATTTTGTGTCAGATGCATGTGACACACAGTTAGTGGTGTAATCAGGCACAAGGTCAACAGCTGAGTGCATTCAGCTGTCGGATCTGCATTACATAGGTCTGCTGCATATCCCAATATTTATCATAATGTGTATAAAACTGAGGAAATTTTTTTAAATGTAAATCCATTCCCCAAATGTTTGTTTAATAGTTATTTTCCTCAGCTAATAACTAGTAGAATAGCTCATTTACCTGGCTGAGTTTAACAATATTTTATAAGACAGAGGAAATGAAAAAGAAAGAACAGTGTGTGTGCGTGTGTGTGTGTGTGTGTGTGTGTGTGTGTGTGTGTGTGTGTGTGAAGAGGTGATGCATCACTTATGAATATGTTCATGTAAGACGCAAACATAGCTGCTGTAAATTACTCCAGAATTCAAAAGTTTGGCCAGCATTTATGCAAGTAGCAGTTTATCCACGTTCTATTTCCTGTTTTTTTTTCTTTTGTAATTTTTCCAATCTAAAAAGCAGATGTCATACGCTATTTGGTGTAGGGTGAAATCTACTCAATATACATACCTTTTTGTACTAGCATCTTTTAAATGCTCTAAACTTTGCATTAAGACATTCAAAGAAGTCATGTATGCATCATAAATCCATTATGTGATTCTTTATGATAAAAGTAGCATTTTTTTACCTGACTAAAATTGATGATGTACTTAAGAGGATATGGTACAGAAAGGATGGGCATTTTTATTGGGGTGGCTGATTACACTTTAAAATGTCCATATAAGATTCAATTGTACATGTGTTTACATTTTTCAAAGTAACATCTGGGTCTGTCTTTGCACAGCTATTACAGGTGTTTTCCTTTGTCTCTAAGCAACCTAACTATTTAATTGTTGTCTATTTTCTTCTCATTCTTACGTTTCAAGGCATGGAATTTTGATATTAGAATGCTGCTCACAAAACACGTGATGTCAGCATTGTCTTCAGTACCATAGTTATTGCAGGATGAATGAGGTAGTGACCCTTGCTGCAAGCAAATTTGGGATAGTGATTGGTAACTCATATGAATTGATGATTGGCTGGGAGTAGAGTAATGCCAATCATTTAACCAGCTGCAGATGCTTAAATGAATCCTTAACATTGGCTTGAGGGGGTTCTACTCCAGGGATTGCACAAGGCAACAATTGGCTTAGTTTACTGATCTCTCTTATTCTGCATGTAGAGAGTGCTTTTCTAAAAATAAAAGACATTCTTTACCATGAATTTGTTTAGTTAAAAGGCTGATAGCAGTATAGGTTCATCTAATGCAAACAGCAATGAAGGGGAGAGAGTTGAGTACCAGTTAATAAAAAGCTGTAGGAAAGTGTGCAGACTACAATAAGAATTTGAAATGTGTTTCTTTACAGGGAAGGAGTACTTGTCAGAGAAACATTTAAAGGGCCAGATTCCAAAGCATTTGCTCTCAGAATAACTCTGCTCTGATTCCAAAAGACCTGCTCTCAGTGTAGGTGACTTATTTCATTATAAGGCCTATCTATAAACAGGGTTATTATGGGGACCACATACCAAAACACTTGCATTCTGTGTAAGTGTTCAATTGTACTGAGAGCAAGTCCTTTGGAATTAAGGACAAATTCTCTTAATCTTTCCCATTTCAATATTTATGCCTTAGGGCCAGCCATAACAATTTTCTTATTGAGTAAATGTGACACCTGTGTTGGTAAAGGATGATCAGCTCTGTTGGTAGACTCAAACATGTGGATATATGCAGCTAGCCCCCGATCTATAAACATACCTACTCTAAGGTTGCATAAACTTGGAAAGGCGAGATAAGGTAGATGGGAAAAAAATATAAAATTTACCATGGTTCTTTTAACTTACTCATGATTTCTGCCCTGATCTACAGAAATCTAATCTACAAGAAGCTTGCAGACTTCCTGGCTTGATGTTCCTAAGCTAATCATTTTGCCCTGCAACAATGAATAGACTTCACCATACATTTTCTTACCTGTGTATCAGTCATATCTGATGCACGTATAAGATCCAATGTAACTAATGAATTTTGGGTCTGCATTGTGTTGCTGCAGTTAAATGTAGAATGCCTGGCCTGCTACTGACAATCGTACTGTCATTTGGTAGGCACACTTTGATATATTTAAGTAATGCAAATGGTGCATATCTTATTTATTTATTCATTTATTTTTTTTGTGGGGAGCTCTACTGACTGCTCCTCGCATTATAGCAGAACTGCCCTCACACACTCAATCTGAGATATCCTGCCTTTGAAGCTTCAGTCAAACAAAAGCAAATTAGGTTATTTCCCTTTTCTCCAAGTTGCCACAAACTGAGGGGTAGAGCATTTAGAGTTTTGGGGTTGCAGACCCCCTGCAAAAACAAATTAAAATGAATTTTCAAGGATTAGTTACAACCATGGTCTTATGGTGTAGAGTGATAGTGTGGTTGGCTGGTCAGGACTTTTTCTGTCTAAGGTCAGAAACAGCAAGGGCACCCAGCACTTAAACATTTTTATAGTAGTGGTTTTATAATCTACTATGATATTTAGGATGTGAGACTAGTTAAATATAAAGCCATGCTATGTCAAAGAATCTCAAGATAAACAGAAAGATGCTGAATTGGATAAGATGAAACACACTGATCTTCTACTGGTATTCTTTGCTATGTATTAATGTGACTCTAATTAGGTATAAGCAGACTTTGTATTAATATGGGAAATGGAGAGAAGACATGTATATTTTGAGTATGTTTAATTGGTAACATATATTATTTTATTTTCTGAAATACTATTTCAGGGTTTGACTATAGTACTTTGTGTTGTTATGAATGTGATAAATAGATAAATTCACCTATCATAAATCCATATGACTCTCCCAATTTAATAATCTGTTTGTAATGAATTAAAAATAACTATTACATGCCTTAAATTAATTTACTTTAGACATCGTGAAGGTCATCGAACCATCTTGGCTATAAATGTCCCTTGATCTACATGACAAATGTATGTCCTTAGCTGAAGATTTGCTTTTCAAAGCATCCCTTTTATCTTCGTGAAATGCATAAAGTTATAGGTTCATAGGTTCTTAGGTATGTACTAGGCTAATGGCCCTGGAGCCTTTACTAGCCTAGCTCATAGGATTACCCTGGCATTCTCAAAGAAAAAACATTGAAGGTTAAGTTGGCTCAGCCTCCAGACCACAACAGTAAATACAATGTAATGGTCCATAGTTAATACAGTAATCGACCAAGAGAAAGAATAGTTGTTTTCCCTGACAGTATAATACAGAAAATACAATCCTATGCCATAATGGGGTTAATTCTCTTTGTCCAAACAATGACTGATGCTAGGAGCTTGCACACATACTTAGGAATACCTAAATGTCTCTTTCTCCTCTGCTGTTCATAATTGTTTTCTTTTAAATCCAAAGTGAACAGAGTTCTTCGGTACCTTTGGTTCTATATGTAGCTTATCCTCAACCACTGACATTTTTTGTCTGTTTTCTTCACCAAGATTAAGTTTTGAGTATAGTCCATCTCAGCAGCCTTCAACAACCTCATTTTTGTTTGTTTGTTTGTTTGTTTTGTCTGAGATAATGTTTTTCAAGGTGCCAAGCTTGCTGTTCTTTAGATGGGTATTTTGTTGATATTATAGGCTGTCATTTGCACTTGGTTGTGAAGTTATAGACTAATACTCTCTATCTATGATCAGAGCTCTTCAAAGTCCTGATCCTACTCTACTGGAGTTATTTTTTCAAGTCTGGTATTTCTGTTATCATTATTTGTGTAACTGGTGTCTTTTCTGAAAATTGTTCCACTCTCTTTTGACTCCTCATGTACTGGAGCTATGATTGCTGCTGCTGTGGACTTCTTTGCATTAGGTTGGCTTTCCTATATTTCATCATGGACAACAACTACATCCTAAGGACTGGAGCCACTATTGCCATTAAGGACTTACATGTCTGTATGTGAACCCCTAAAGTGTTGACTGTATCATGATTTCGACTTTCACTTTGTGTGAGGATCTTTTTTGTTTGCTGAGATGCCTAACATTTCTGTTTCCTGGTTGTATTTAATTAAACCACAACTTCTATAAAAATGGGGGATTTAACTGTGTTTGCCTTACTTTTGTTGTTTTCTATTTTGTCTGTTATGCAGTTTAAATACATTGTTGCCTATTGCTATGACAAGAACTTGAACATAAAATGTTTGCATGCATATACTTATGTCATATTTGTTCTTTTATTTTATTATATTTCTTACCATTGCTGTTTTTGTGTTTTTTTTTCTACATTAGACATTTATTTGTTAAGAAACTTTTCTACAACTTTTAACATTAACCATCAAAGAAATGGACTTTACGTTTGTTGTTGCAAATAGGTCCATTTATCAATATGCTAAGAAGTTGTAAATTTTAATCTCACTTAAATCTTCTGTATCATTCTGTTATAAATGCTATTGAGCTAGATGCACTTTTACAACATTATTACTGAACTAGATGTATTTTTATGTATTTTGTAACTTTATTCAGCTTTACCTAATCTGCATCTGTTAGCCACTGTTAAAATATCTATCAGTATCTGATAAATTAAAAAACAACAAAAGGAAGGGAAACACACTGGAAACCAGAGTTTTAAAGAACTTATTGAGTGCTTTCGTCTGTAAAGTACAAAGACTTCTTCAGAATAACGGACCGTTACACAACTTCCTTTTGTTGTTTTTTAGTTTGTCAGTGTTCTAGTGAGTTTTACTAGTATTTGATAAATAATACTTTTAATATTTCACACTTTTTGTTTCTCAGACATGGTTTATTTTTCTTCTGTCACCTTCCTTTATAACATATTATTTATTTATTTACTTATTTATTTATGTATTTATTTAATTTATTTATGTTATGCCTAGCCTTCCTTTACTCTGTATTGTGATAAACATTTCTTGTTTAGTTCTGGTCTGCTTTACGTTGTTGCTCTAATAAATAGTGCAGTTACTTGCTTACACATTTTATGACCTTTTCTTAGGTCATATCAGTGTCTTTATTTCCTTCCTTGTTTTTCTTTCAAACTCTCCATTTTGCTTATTAATTGTTTTAAGCCTAAGCTGTAAATGTCATACTGGAACAAACATTTTTCAAAGAGTTTATTTATACCTCACTATTTTAGTAGTAAGATGCACCTTGTCTCACATGTAGATATGATACTCTATAGTATTGTTCAGCTTCCTTTTGTGGTGTAGTGAAGTGGACCCTGGTCCTTACTTCCTTTCTTTGTCCATCTTCAGCATGACGAATTCTACGGGTCTTCATGCAAAAATCCATTTCTGTTGCTCATCTCAGTGGCTGCAGCATGGCAAAAATTAGGTACTTTTGGAGCTTGGGTGGAAAAACATAAATCTTTGTATCATATCTCTAGCTGAAACCTGGCTAAAGGATGGGTGATATTTTTTTTCCTTGTAATCGTTTCTTCCCACTTTGTATACATTTCATAGTAATAATTTCCCAAGGTCTAAACAAGGAGGTATTGTAATTATTCTTGTTAGAAATAATGTCATTTTACACACTTTAACTGTAGCTGCATCCACAATACCAGCTGATCTTAAATGGATCATAGTCAAAATACCTTTAGGTAATTTGGCCTTTCTTTACGTGGCATCTATGCATAACAGTCTCTCCTCTGCATTACCTGCAATTAACTACACACACAAAAGTTTTATCTTTGGATCTATAAACAATAGCTTTACTATCCTGGAAGACATTAACCTATACTGGGTTAAACCTCAAGACTCGTGTTTTAAACAAAGTGTCAGTCTGTTTAGTCACCCGTAATTACATTTTGAACTAACATATCCCTACCCATCCATTTATGAAGCTATAGTTCTAGCTTGACTCCTTAGTAACTCACCTCATACATGTTGCTCTACAGATGTTCTGCCCGATTCACTTTCTAAGTACTTCTAAAAAAAGCCATATCTCTTTATTTCTCTTTCATGACTTTAACTTGATAATTCCATGTCCTTTTACAAATCTTGTTTTAGACCTATTCTATAAACTTCTACTTCCTGTTCAGGATCTCATTATTCCATCTCAAATATTCCACTGTTCATATAGAAAATTAATATTTGTTCACACCAGAAGCCAACAACAAAATAATTTCTAAAGGTAATGCTTGGAAGATGTGGGAATCCACCAGCAAAACTCCTTAATGGTCTCAATTTCTTAACCTTTAAAGACAATCTACTTTAGACATCACAGCCGCTAAATCTACATATTGATTAAATCAATATTAATCACACTGTGGTAACAATCAGACCTATTGGCCATGGTTAACAATCTAATCAGTTATACATTTAAATTAAGCAGAGTGCAGAACCATGGTCGGGTTCTTTGGCATTTACCCTGTGCAGTTCCTTACACATCTGTAACAAATGGCTTCCTATAGGTACTATACATGTAAAGCACTAAGCCAATGAATCACCAACCCTGCTGAACCTGATCAATTTATCCCTTTGTATTGCATTATCCTATTACTGAAATTCTGAGAAAAAACATTTTCTGTAAACAGATTTTGAAATTCTTTTAAAACAGATGTTTTCTGTCTCTTAGACAATGTTTTTCCATGAAGTGCAGCACTTTTTCTGTTTTCCTTCTATCAATCAACATTGTGTTTCTAATTTTCAGATAAAAAGTTTCTGATTCTGTCTATCATGATCATATTACATCCACTTTAATTTACTATTGGTCCAAACTGAGTGTTTGTACTAACAGTTGCCATAACAGACCTTTCCAGGTCAAATCTGTTAATTCTTTACCCTCTAGAGCTTAACATATTATTATGGTATTCCTCAATGTTCAATCATTGATCCACTTTTGTTTCCATTAGTTGGCTTCTACTTTAAAATTTCGCATACTTTTAATTTGTTCCTAAAATTTTAAAACACTTTAAATTAGGATTCAGGAATATTTCAATGAATTGTTTATTTTGTCATTCCAAAGTAAACTCACATTAAATATATCTAAAACCAAATTTATGGTATTTGACAGCCCAAAGAGTAAGCAAAAGTTATTGTGTAAACAACGTTAAAACAGTGTCGTCATTATTGTTGAGGAAGTGTTTACTTTTATATTCCTAGGTGTTACACAACCTAGTATCATATTTAAGTCATGCACTGGTGCCAGTAGCTCAAAATTCCTTCCTCTCATCTTTTTAGATAACTCCAAAACTGCAACCTCCTTTGGAAACTCATGAATAAAATTTATTTTATTAGCATATTTTCTCTTCAGGTGCGCCACTGTGATTTATCTTATTTCCCCATCAAATTCTCAGTACTCATTATACAACTCTTGTAGCAAATTAAGTCTTCCTCTTTGGAAAAGTATCCTTTAAAAACCTGTTCCACCTTCTGTTCCAAGCAAGCACTGAAACTGCTTTTCTTTGCTGATACTTGTTTTTGTTTCGTCAACCACCTTAGTTTGCCATTGTTCTTTTGTTTTATCTAATTCTTTTCAATGCCTTAACTATTATTATTAATTTCACTAATCATTTTGGAAATATATTTGTAAATGTTGTATAAATGTAAATATTGTATATCTTCTGAAGTTTTCACTATTACTAACGTATTGATCTTTGTATTGTAGTCTCATTTTTTTCTCTTTCATATATAGTTTTCACTACTTATTTCAATAAACACTTAGATTTTTGTTCATTTGTTCTTTTATTTTTTGTTTCTAATTTACCCCTCCTTTTTTGGCTTGTTGGACTGGGTTATGACAGGAAAATGTCAGATGACTAGTCTATCTACAAGCTATGAAACATACAAATAGATAAACAGATAGATACTTAATCAAACTGATATGACATCCTTGGCATGCATGCTTTATGGTCCTTTTAAAAAAATACCTCACAAATATCATCTGTTTCTTCAGCTATCTCCAACTTCAGGCTTTTAAAACCACTGCTACTTTATATTCTGAGGGGCAGTTATGACATTAGCCTGAACCCATAGCTGCTTAGGAAGATTTAACTGAGATTAAGAGACTTATTTTCCTAATATGTGGATAAATATTTACTTTTGTACAAACATTAAAGTAATACTCATAAAAGGCTCCAAGTATCTATTCTCTTTTAAATATCAATTTCCAGACCTAGATACCAGCTTCTTGAGAACATTTGGATCTCTGCATGGTATCAGAATCTATGCACCAAGTATACAAATGTCCTACCATACCATTCAAGATACAGCTAATATATCATAATCCTTGTGTGTTCTATATTCATACCCAATGAACTGCCCAAATATCATTTTTTCATCTGAATTAGAGGGATACTGTCTACCAGTCTTGAACCTCAAGGAATTTCAAACATGCTAGCTATTTTGATAGGTGAACTTTCTGACCATGTCAGCTATTAATAATGCAGGATTAACTGGTCCTAGAATATGGAACCAGTGAGTTCTAACCTCTCAGCAAAGGACAAGCTTCAGTCTGCACCTTCCATCTCTTCAGAAAAATGAAGAATATTGTTATCAACACACTCAAAAACAATATTTATTATGTGTTTGCCTATCAATCTGAAAAATATAGCAGATCTGTACCGAATCTGAATCCAAGGTCTTAATAATAACAAAAGTACAATAATTTTCATAGTGCTGTGAACCTTATTAACCATATAAGACAATAGCTAACTTATCACAACCTTCCATGTCAGAGATATTCACAGTGATTCCTTTATATGTTGCTTAAATAAACCTCTAGTATACAATAACTTGTACCTATCAGGTCTTGAAAAACTCATAACAGCATAAGTCGCTACCCCATTATGGTTATTGTGAAAGTGCAATGAAAATGCATCATTATATGAAAGATAAACAAAGCATATGCTTAATGTAGTACAAGGTGCATACTTATCTTGAAAATTGGGGTAAAATTAAAATGTATTAACTTATTTATTATCAAAGAGGCATATAACAAGTTCCTTTATGCATGTCAATGTTATTTGCTGGTGTCATGTGCAGAAGATGCACAGATACCCCCACAAATTAGAAGCAGGACCTAAAACACTTGTCTCTTTGACTGTAAAATATAGATTGAAGTGTTTGATAGCTTTTACACTTGTTAGTCTTTAAGAGGGACCTTAGTCTATGAACACCATCTTTGTGACAGAGTGAAGTATTTTATGGTTTTCAAAAATGAAAAATACTTTGCACGTCTACATATTTTTCTATAATTAGCAGTGCAGTGGAGCAGCTGTTATGATCATGATGAAGTGTGCATGTACCAAAACATCTTAAGACAAATTACCTCTCTATAATATTGTGTGTGTATCTTAACATTCTGTCTTTAATATGCATTTTAAGGAGTCCCTTAGTATGACCTTGCTATCGTAACCATTATCATTTTAGGATAACAAATTCTTGACTTGTTCCTTAAGATAACTCTTAAATTATTTTAATTTCATCATATATACTGGGATTCTATAAATGATCTATAATTAATCTGAAATTTCCTAATATCCATTAATATATTAATACTTACTGCAGAGTGATCATATAAAGAACAAGGAATAGTTTTAAATTAATTTGCTTTATTAAGTAAATCTGTAGAGACATAAATCCTATAATTCAAGTTTGTATCCCATGTACATAAAAATAATGAGTGAAGAACAATGACATCTTCTGCTTTTACTGTTAAACCACCTAAATTACTACTAATCCATCTGTTTAGTGCTTTAGCTGATGCCAGAATTTTAGCTTTCTTCTGTTCAACTGTATCTTCTATACTAGATATGCAATTAAAATCCCTGGCTAAAATTAAAATACCCTTCCAATGACTTTCTAGTAAGATTAAGTGGTCTTCAACCACTTGTGCACCTATTTTTAGGGATCCAGTAAACATTAGGTAGTGTATACAGTTTGCCATTATATTTAATTATTACAAATGTATACATTTCTTTGTGATCATTGAGTCCATGACCTTATACATTACAGTAGATTTTCTCCAAAGTATAACAGTTCCTCTCCTCTTTTTTGTTAAAAGAAGCAAATGATAACATTTCATAACCTAAATTAATTAAATATTGTATGTCTTTTGCAAGAATATTATGTGTCCTCAGTTTAATTTCAGATAAGGAAATGCATTAGAGTCTTAT
Organism: Protopterus annectens; assembly: GCF_019279795.1. Lineage (NCBI taxonomy): Eukaryota > Metazoa > Chordata > Ceratodontiformes > Protopteridae > Protopterus > Protopterus annectens. Next base: position 1,006,975,240 of record NC_056739.1, read on the forward strand.
ATACAGTTAAATTAATATGGTGGATTAATGTGGCATATTATCTGTATGCACTACCTAATGTTTACTGGATCCCTAAAAATAGGTGCACGAGTGGCTGAAGACCACTTAAACTTACTAGAATGTCATTGGAAGGGTATTTTAATTTTAGCCGGGAATTTTTAAGTGCATATCTAGTATAAAAGATACAAGTGAACAGAAGAAAGCTAAAATTCTGGCATCAGCTAAGGCACTAAACAGCTGGATTAGTAATGATTTAAGTGATTTATAACAGGAATCCTGCTACAATAGAATTGTCCACTTTGCTGCAAATTGCCCATATACATCCAACCATTGTATTGCTCTGCACCAGCTCCACTGGTTTGAACTGCCCAACCTACTAACTTATAATCAGCTCTGCCTTTGACACTCTTTATATTACTTCCCCAATAAGTTTCCTGCCCTCAATAACCTAGTGCAACAGCAGTCAACCACAAGGCTTCTTTGATCATCAAGCAAACTATTGCTAAAAGTCTCCAACAGCAATAGTAGTTTTGGTGACTCACTATATAGTAGTACAGTGACTAGAAAATGGAACACCCTCCCCATTAGCATACAAAACACATCCGCTAAAACCTCCTTTAAAAACCTTATCAGGCATCATCTGAGGCAAAGCTGGCTGTGCTATGACTGCTCCCCAGGCTAGAGCAATCAGACAACGCATATATACACATGCCCATTTTACATTACTAAATTCTCATTCATAATCAAATATACTGACCCCATCAAGTTAAATAATTGCTACAATTTAAACCAAGACATAAACTAGTACTACCACTTTTCCAGTTACAAACGGTTTACCATGAAACTGTATAATGACATATATTACTTATGAATGTTAACTTTCCTTATTGAAACAGTCTTAACTAGTACTGCAAAAACAAATGACATTTTATTAACTATTATTATTATTATTATTATTATTATTATTATTATTAATAATGAAAGTTTTTTGATTCCCCTGTATTTTGTACCATCTTCATGCCACTGTAAAATATGTTATGGCCAAATTTTTATGTATTGTGAAGCTGTTTAAACACCTAAATGTATCTGTAATTTGATTTTCAGTGTGGAGCTTTTCTCCCTGGACCCCTGCTGAAAAAGGGCCTTTGGCCTAGACAGACACCCCCAGTTCGCAAATGTAAAATAAAACAAATAAATAAAATATCTCATTAATAATTTCCTTTTGTTGCCATTATTGGATCCTTTTACATTAATAGATAGATTAAAACTATCCATACTGTATATTTAAAAATATGTTTTTTAAAGATAATATGCCACATTAATCTACCATATTCATTTAACTGTTTATAAGACTCTAATGCATTCTTTTCACACTATCATAACATTCCACATTTGTTTAATTCTTTCTTTCTACAAGCTAAACTACTAAAACATGTAAATAAAAACAAGTCTGACACTGTAACTCTTTATATTGCTAATAAAACACAACCTACCATGGATACAAAGCTCGTAGTTTGCCTGTTGAATATAAAAACTGCTATACTATCTCTCTACCTAGTGATACCTAAAACATAATCAGAAAACTAGCCAAAAGCTACTCTGGCTTACAAATAATTAAGAAAACATTATATTTAAGTTATACTAATAAGTAACCATTAATTTAGTTATACATTATGCCATTTAAAACTATCACCTTTACTACATAAAAGTCAAATAATCTATTTTTAATCACAGATATTAAATGATCCATCAAATAGTGTACTATATACCTATTTATGTAATAGCAGTATACATTATCCTTTAAATAATCCTAAATTATTAATTCATTGAACATTATTGTAACTAAATCTCTAAATAAATAAGTAGAAGAAAGTGGGACCGGAAGAGATAAAGATATCTGTAAACTTACAGGTGACAAGGAACCTTATCATACTAAACTATTATACAAAAGGAAAATCAATGCACATATATATTCATCATGCTAAAAGATAAGCACTTATTTTATAGATCTAACAAAAGCTCAGAAGTATTTTAAAAGTACAAGTGTCTATTTCTCTAAACTGTATAATACTCTTAATATGCTAAATATCAGACTATTTAAAATCTGTTAGCTTATTAAATTATTTCATAACAATATACACATTGCTGAGGTCAAAGAGAACAAAGTAAAAACATTTTGCACTTTTATTGTATTCAGAAGTTATGATGTGCTTAATTCATATCCCAGTCTCCCTTTCCTGGTTCAAACACGTTAAAAAATGTACTTTACTGTCTAGCAAAATGGGGGTACTAATTTAACAATATAACTCTCAAATTTCAGCTCTGTGTTATACAATGTGTTATTTCAAGTAGTATTAGTGACTCTAATATTATACAATGTGCAGAAAGCTTCAAAAGCTTACTTGACAAAGTTTCAAATTTCAACTTGCAAGATATTTTCAAATATGTTATATGGTTTTCTATGTAAATTATATCAGATCTTGTACAATTACATTTCTGTCATATGCAGGTATATGCAATACATATCTTTCTTATAAGCATTTTTTTAAATATATTTTTATATATCTTCTACTGATATTCAACCTTATTTATATAACTTGTATTTCTAAAATTTTCCAAATATCTTTTTAATTATCATCTCGCCATTAGAGATTACAGTATGTGTATATATTCCTAAAGTTGCTGATACTGCTCTTTTATTAATCTTACATTGTAGATATTACATTCCTTGTGCATATGCATATTATTGATAAGATGTTTACTCATCTTATTAATTCTAGTAATACAAGCAATCTTGTATATAAAAGATATACTGCTTTTTTAATTTGAACACGTTTAGCCATTGTGAATTGCTGTTCTGATCCTACCTCAAATACTGAAATTAGAATTTGATTACAGTATTTGAAAATGATAACTCACTGCACAGAATAACTGCTACACTCCTCTGTAAGTTTCTCATTCTTCTTAATTCTTTAAAACTGTCCAAATCAGTATCAAACATGTAACTTTACTTCTTTCAATTAATACGCACAGTTAGAGTTAAGAACACAAGAGCATAAGCTATTAACATTCAATACATTATATGTCAACAACAGCTCAATATTAAACATTGCTATAGCTTTTGTTTTACCAATTCTTCACTTCTAAGAAAAGAAAAAAGATGCCAGTTTGAGTAGATTTCTCACATACATGCTTGAAAAAAGAAAGAAAAATAAAGATCATTACAGTTTCCACACATATCAGTGATGAACTTTGACCTAGATTTTCTTCAAAACAGTTCAACAAGCATGTGGGGAGCAAGGCAAGCAACCATCCAGTATTCTCACACACCTGGAACATTCTTTCGTTTTCAAGCTTTTCAAGTATTAATTGCTTCTTAAATGACACGTGAAAGGAATGTGTTACACAGGAACAAAGAAAACAAAATCACCATCACTTTAACACTTCTAATTAGCATATTACTTAGATCAGACATTCATTTCACCCAGCAATGAATATACTAAACAAAGTTAAATAAATAAAATAAAATGTTTAACTTATACCATCTTAAAATTAACAACTACATTGATTATAATTTAATGACAGTCTCTTACAGGAAGTATTTAACATTTATTGATGCATTTATAGTTCAGTGAAATTAAATTGTTCACTGTATAACTATAGTAAAACTAGTAATTTGCATTTCTTATCATGAAACTGTTTTAGGTTAAAATATAAATACAAACTTACATATGTTTTGAAACTTGAAGTGAAATATATAACTTTTACTTAAAAGGAAAAGGTAGCTCTATTATTTCAGAAAATAAAAGTCCTGTAATCATAGAATAAAAGTCACTTATTTTTAAACCTATTAATTTCAGAAACAGTTTTCAGGAATTCAGTTCACTCTGTCTCTTGAAGGATATACTGTTCCAATCCATTTTTTTAATAATTTTAAGTATTTTATTTTTGCTGACAAAAGTGGTTGCCTCTTCTAGTGTGCCGAATATTTCAGTTTCTTCAGAAAGAAATGATTTTATCTTTGCAGGAAACATCAAAGTGGCTTTAACATTGTTAATTATAGTTCCTTGATCAGTGATAAGCAAGATTTTCTTTAACTTGTTACTTTACTGGAATAATAATTGACAAATCTGACTAAATGTTTACCTGTTTTAATAGGCGGGCTGGACCGTGCTATTTTTTAATATTTGATCCTTTTCTAAGCTAGACATAATCTTAATTATGATCAAATATGGTGGTGATTGTTCCTTCTTTGAAGGTGCTCTCAGGGATCTCTGCACCCTTTAAACTCCAAAAGATAAAGTTTCAGGTAGATTCAATGTTTTATGTAGCCAGGTCATTAGAAGTACACTTTTCAGGTATATTATACATTCTAATGTTATTTCGCCTCAGTCTATTTTCTAAATCATCACCTTTATCAATGAGCCAGTTATTTTGCTTTAAAATAAATTTAGTCTGAGACTCACCTTCAGCTATTCTCCCTTCATCTCATTTAAAGATTCTTCCATACTGCTGATTTGTGCAATTTGTTGTTTCATAAGAATTTCTAAATGTTCTAACTTCTTTCTGGTCTCTTTTAAGTAACACATCCTGTATACTATATATTAGTAACTGGATGTCTTTTTAACACAAAAATCCTGACTACCATTTCTTGAGTGACTCATATTGAAGAATCTTCTCTGTTAACCAAGCTGGTGAAATTCCAGTAGGAAAAGTATAGCTTTTGAAAAACTTGAATCTATAAACCTTTTCTCTGACTGCCAGTGACTACAATTAGCTAACAAGTATCTCCACATTTAAATTTTTTATATTTTCTGTCAGAGAAATGTGTTTAGTCACACAGCTTTCACCAGTTGCTGCTCTCATTCAGCCATCTTGGCTTTGCCCTGCCTACATTCTTTATAATAGTCAACGATGAAACATAAAATTTCTCTAATTTGATATCACTTATAATTGCTTCAACTGTCTGACAGATCAGCAACATTATATGAAACCATGTGCAATTACAGTCAGCTGCCTGATGGGTGCCAGGATCCACCACATAATGCATGCACTCAAGTCACTCCACAAGTACAATTACGACTCTGTCATTGTCCATGTTGGAGTGAATGACTTGAGACATATCTCCCTGGACTACATGAAAAGAGACATGGAAGAGCTCTCGAATCATGTGGCCCAGGCAGGTATGACCCTAGCCCTGAGTAGCATCCTGTGCCTTCACCCAGAATTATACCACAATATAAGGACAAAATGATTGACTTCAACAATTGGCTAAGCTTCTAGTGTCATTCAAAGCGGATCCAGTATCTGTCTGCCTGGGACAACATGATCGACAAGCCATGATGCTTTGCCATAGATGGTCTGCAACTGTCACTCCTGGGATTCAGGTTACTGGCTAAAGCTCTTGCCATCCCCATAGTGCCTTTTTTAGGCAAGGATCAAAGGACAAAACCACCACCATAACAGATACAAGCATGCAAAATCTGAAGGTAATGCTACTCAATGCTAGACGTATAAACCTCAAAATGTACTCTCTCAAGGCACTCCTAAAAATGGAGAACATGGATATCTGCACAGTAACTGAGACCTGGTTCAAGGCTCCAGAGAGCACCCCTGCAATACCAGGCTACAACTCTTACCACACTTTTCGGCCACCAAACCAAGACCGAAACACTAAAGGTGGAGGAGTGTCCATATTAAGCAAGGATATTCATACCTCCAGGCTAGTTGCCAAACACAATGCACCTGAAATTCTCCAGGTGCAACTAACAGTAGGTAAGACTGCAATCCAAACTGTAGCTTGCTACAGATCCCCCACCATGCCCATGATTCTCACTACACCTCTCTAAACATACTGGAAAATATTAAGATACAACCAAACACCCTAATACTGGGTGATTTCAACTACCCTGCCATTAACTGGGAAAACTACTCGGGTACCAACACCTTTTCCCAACAGTTCTTGGAATTCACAAATTCCAACACCCTGGATCAACTAATCCATAGTCCCACCAGGGGCTCTAATATCCTAGACCTGGTCATTACCAACATGGGAGATAGATGCTCCACACCAGTGGTCATCCCCTCATTGGTCAGGTCTGACCATAAGCAAATCACCCTTGACATCCACATCTCATCCCCACCCCCCAGTAAGGAAAGTGCCATAAAAAACTTCTCCAAAGCCAACTTCATGCTACTCAAGTCTGAAGTGACAAACTTCATGACACCCATGCAGATGGGAGCTGAAAGTTTGACTGCTGAATCTTACACTAAGGCACTGTACAAGCACATCCACTCGTGCATGAATCATGCCATCCCAAATAGCACCAATACTGTCTCCTCCAAAAAAAGGAAGCCAATCTGGTGGTCCCCAGCCATAAACAAACTATACAACAGAAGAAAGAAACTGTTGCAGAAAAGAGGAAAATCCCAGGATGCAAAAAACTCCCTTACCAGCCTCAGTAAGAGGCTGAGATCCCTCATAAAATCCTCCAAAGCTAGTTACAAAAATAAAATTGCCAAAGATTCCAAAGACAACCACAAGGCATTCTATAGTTATGTCAAGAATCTAAATGGCAATGCTCAGATATGCTCTGAGCTACAACAGAATGGCATTAAATATACTGATCCCAAGGATATTGCCAATAACCTGGCAGATCGATTTAGTGCCAGCTTCACCCCCCCTCACCCCCTGAAGGGCCCATCTCAATACCAAAAGATTGAAAAATTCTGGTAATCACGGCCACACAGGTAGAAACTGCACTCTCCAAAGCTAAGAATACAGCATCCATGGGACCAGATGACATCTCGGGCTGTGTACTACATGAACTACAATATGAACTGGCACCTCACCTAAGTGTCATGTTTAATCATAGCCTCACCTCAGACTTCGTGCCCACTGAGTGGTGCACAGCTCCAGTTATCCCACTCCTCAAGGGGGGAAATGCATTTTGGATCCTGGGAACTACTGTCCCATTAGTCTGATGAGCCTGATCTGCAAGCATATGGAATGCATTATCATGGAACTTATAAACAAAGACATTGGCAACCTTCAAACACTGGACCCCACCCAATCTGGGTTTGTGAAGGGCAGATCTTGTCTCCTGAACCTGATTGACTTCATCAAATCAGTCTCCAGAGCTGTGGATGAGGGTAAAATGGTCCACACAGCCTATCTGGACCTCACCAAGGCCTTTGACACCATCCCCCCACTCTGGAATCATAGATAAACTTACAAAGCTGGGCATAAATCCCTACGTCACTCGATGGGTTGCCAACTGGTTTACTGACAGAACCCAGACTGTAAAAGTAGCAGACTCCAAATCCAGCTCCAGACAAGTGACAAGTGGAGTACCTCAGGGTTCAGTCCTGGGACCGCTCGTTTGGCAAACCAGAGCAAAATGATTAAAAAAAAGATTGATCTCCGTGATAAAGGCACTCATACTGTTGAATAAGCTTTGGGATTCCTCAGAATTTGTCTCTGGAAACCACCAATTTTCTCTAGCTCCCTATCAGACTAGCTTTGCTACTGTTTTGGTAGTGATACTTGGGGATGATGGCATATGTCTGACCAACAACAGCAGTCAAATGTTTGTAATCCTAACACTTACTGAACGACTACCATCTTTTTTTAAGAAGCAGAAACATGTCCTAAGTTGCCAAAAGAGCATATATCCATGTGCCAAGAGGCTTCATCAATAGAAGCAGCTGTATTGAAAGATTATAAACTTGTAGAGTTGGGGTCATTAACTTGTTGAAATTTGTTCAAAATGCTGCATCCTTTGTCTACTTAGCATATATGCAATAATCTTCACTATACAGTCAAGGGTGTCAGAACTTTAGGTTGAGGGTGGGGCAACACCCCCCCCCAAAAAAAATTTCAACAGCTACCCTGTGTGCCCTGGAACTGCAGTTGCACAGAAACACTTGTGTTTTTGTTTTCCAAGATAACTGTACGCTTCAGCAACTGAAAAAATGGTTTGATTAACAAATATCTTTTTCTGGCTGCCCAAGCTTACTGTTACCATGGAAATGCCTGCACGAGCATTTTTGAGGAATACCAATCAACGTCATTCCTCAGCAATTTTAGACATAGCCAAAGATAACAGGGAAGTGAACACTCTAAACCAGGGAATAATTTTAAACTTTACTAATTCATTTAAAAATTAAATAGACTAGGCTTTGCATTAACATGTTTTTTTGAACAATAGAAGTATGAAACTTTAATATCTGCCATTAGTGCTGACTGTAATCCTCAGCAATTCTTTTAACTGTCACATAAAAATTCTGGAGAAAAACACAAACAATGGGGGGGGAGTATAAAGGGCCAAAATCAAGGACTGGTTTTACATATTGCTTTTATAGACTTAGAAAGCTGTACGAATAACAGGTTTTACATTAGCATGCCTTTTTCTGAAGTATATGAAGTCTCAAGTTCAAATGTCTCAACATTTAGTGATCATAATCCACAATGGATAGCCAGAAAACCACAAATTTTATAAGGAAGAGACTAAAAATATAAAGCAATAATCTAGATAACTATTCATTCATTTTCTTGGCCCTACTTTATGCTATTCAGAATCATTATGGGGGTAGGTAGAGATTTCAGATCAAGCTATGGTGAAAGCCATAAAAACAGTTTACAGTCATGAATATCCCAAGGTCAACTACTCTTATGAGCATTCACACCTTGTCAATACCCTCCCTCAGGCAGCTCTTCCTTTCTCCAGGAGGGCCATACTAATCAAACCCAAAGTAAATTTGTGGATGCCCATCCAGTCATCTAGGTTAGGTTTAAAGTAAAATAGTGAATTGCACTGTTTAACATGTTGGGGAAATGTTATTTCATTGGCTTGGGATATGCTGCCTTATAAATTTGACTGTTCACTATGCTGTATTTATCCATTGATAAAGATTAAGATTTCTTTTAATAGTACTGGTTAGGCATATTGCAGGGAAACATGAGATCCCAAACAACTGGGTCTCTAATGGTGCAGTAAACAAGACATTTTCCCTCAAAAGTCTGTAAGACACTGAATAAAGGGATAGAGTTTACAACCTATCTTGGTAGCTCAGATACTTTTGACCTGTGATCTTTTCTAGTTAGGGACCCCTGGGGTATTGCTAATTGTTTGATATTATTAGCGAGGTATACCCTAAATGGGATATTTTACTCAATAACTGTCCTTATCAATGCTGACTATAAGGTATTGATTACCTCTTTGTCAATCAGATGAGTTAAATAAAAGGACTTCCTGACAACCTTTGACATATGCTGGTCAATGGAGAGAGAGCTATCAGCACAAATACCTAATCCTTGACAAATTTTCTTTTTGTAGTGGTTTGTTGTCTGTACTGTATGTTGAGTAGAGGGATTGTCTACCAAAAGTGATGATACCAGACTTTTTAGTATTTAGTTTGTGACCATTTTAAGTACACCAGTAGTTTACTAGGGAAAGTTCATTCAGGAGAGTTTGGATGTCATAGAGTGACTTAACCACTTCCATTATATTTATTTTACTATTTGACATTTGTTAACATCTGAGCAGAAGTTCATTTTCAGTGGCGACCGAGGAGAAAAGCTCCAGAAATTACACCACAGAAAGTACAATATAAAACAACAGTATCAATATACAAAATATATAAGTAGTTCAATTTACACAACCAATTACACAGACAATTAACAATGACAATAAAAAACTGAGACCCAAAAGTACAATAAAGAAAGTAACACGTTTATAACACATTTCTGTTTAACAAAGTAGCAAGAGTTTTAAAGAGTGTAGCTTGAAAGAAAGACCAAAGAGGGGAGAAGATGTTATTCATGAGAATGAATAACCTTAGCTTGAGACACCATGTTAGTGAGGAAAGGCTAGCCAAGTGGATAGCTAGGAGGGAGACAGCATTGTGATTATGTCAGGTCATTACAATAGCAGGACCAAGATGAATGGAAGCTGTCTCTTAAGGTGGATTAACGGAGTTGGTGTTTGTGATAGGTCTGACATTTAGTGGTAACTTATTCCATCCTGAGGCTGCAGAATGACAATAGAGTAGTTTACCAATATTAGTATTGCATTTACTGACTTGTAACTGGTGATTTAGTGAGCTGCAAAGTGCACGGCTTGGGATATATGACTGGACGAGAGTGGAAAGGGTGGGACAGGATAATGTGGTGTGTATGATTGAATCAGCTAGGATCAGTTGGGGGAGTTGAAGCTGGTGCTGAAATTCAAGCTAATGCAGGTTTTTTAGGGCTATACAGTGATGACTGTGATAATGTCACCTAGCAGCAAACCTTGCAACTTTGTTGCATGTATGTTCTAATTTAGTCATGTGATTAGATTGGATGGATATGAGTAAGGGAGCAGTGTAGAATAGAGTTAGTTATAGAAGGGCTTGTACTACGGAGAGTCTGGAGGCATTAATGAGGAATTTTTTGTGTCTGTATAGGAGGCATAACTTTTGATGCTTTTTTTATGCTTTGCTGAAAATGTAGATCAAACTTTAGGTGGTTATTGATTATGACACCTAAGAGTTTAGTGTGGGATTCAGTACAGATGATTGTATTGTTTAGGGCAGAGACTGAGAAGGTGTCTTTGTAATATTGCATGATTTTTGGAAGGAATAGAAGAAGTTTTGTTTTCTTGGGGTTTAGTATAAGTTGGTTGGAGTTGCGCCAGTTTTCAATAGAGTGAAGAGACTCTTGGGTAAGGGTGTGAAAATGAGTGATATCCTCAGAGCGGGAGATCATTGTGGAATCATCAGCATATTGAATAGCAGTTGAGAGTGGACAAGCAGAGTGAAGGTTATTGATGAAGATATTAAGTAGAAGGGGTCCAAGGATAGAACCTTAAGGTACCCCGGTGTGAACAGGCAGAAAGGAGAAGAGGTTAGATTGCTACTTCACAGCTTGAAATCTGTTAGTAAGGTATCTAGAGAACCAGGAGAGAGTAGAGTTAGAGAGGCTGAGAGATGATAGCTTAGCTAGGAATAAACTATGAGAGACAGTGTCGAAGGCTTTGGGCAAATTGAGAAATAAGCAGGACATGAGCATGTTATTATCACAAGATGTGGCAATTGTGTTAGTAAAGGGTGTTAGAGCAGTAGTAGTGCTGTGATTAGTGTGCGGGTTAGAAAGTTCTCGTTAACAAGGTAATCAAGGAGTTGTCAGTGAATGCACTTTTCTAGGATTTTTGATAGCAGAGATAGTATAGCAATGGATCTAAAATTGAAAGGGTCTGTTTCACTTCCACCTTTATGTAGAGATATGATATAGAACTTTTGCCAGATGTCAAGGACTACATTTACTTGATGGATCTGTTAATCAAAATTGAGATAGGGAGAGCAATAGAATTTGCAGCAATTTTTAGGAATTGAGGAGGTAGGATATCTGTTAATGGAGAGCAAGTTTTAAGTTTGGAGAGAAGGGACTTGATATAAGTTGTGGGGACAGGTCTAAGAGTAAAACTAGAGGAATGGATAGAGCTAGGGGATGAGGGTGTTGCAATATTGTTTTTTGTAAGGTTATGGATAGAGTTAATGAAGAATGAATTTAAGACTGTAGCAGTTTCAGAAGCAGAGCTATTAGGACAGATTGGGGGGAGGGGGCTGGGGACCCAGGATGTAGCAGCTTATTTGCAGTTTGCCAGGATTTAAAGGGATTGGAGTGTGGGTTGTTGAGTGCACTGTTCAAATAGTTTTGTTTGCCTGATATGATATTTCTTTTGGTTATGTTATGTAAGTCCCAGTATTTTTGGAGATCAGTGGGAGATTTGGATTTATTCCATTTTTTTCCAAGTACAATCACTCTGATTCATGAGGGTTGTGGTGACTCGTGTTAACCATGGGGCAGAACGAGTTTTGACTCTAATTTTCCTTATGGGTGCTAGGGAGTTTATTGTGTCAAGGAAAGTTTTATTAAAGGCAAGAGCTGCATCATCTAGAGGGAGATTGTAGAGGAAGGACCAGTTATAAGAAGATAGGAGGTTGTTGAAAGTTTCAGCACTGAAGCCTGACAGTTTGCAGCAGTCTCTGTACTGTTGGGGTTTCTGAAGCTGGGGAGAATATCTGACAATAGAGGTAGGATGGTGATTATTAAGGGTATTGGGTAGTGTAGATGGGTCATGATAGAGGTAAGGCTTGGAGGTGAGTATCCAGTCTAAGGTGGAGGTAGATTTAGTGCATTTATTTACACAAGCTGGGTTGGAGATTAGCTGGATGAAACCAAAGAGATTAATGGCAGACTGAAGGGACTTGTTAGTGAATGTCATCCAGTCGATGTTTATGTCACACAGAATAACAGTTTCATAGGGATAGTGAGGGAGATCCAGGAGAGGAAGTGTTCAAAGATAGGAATGTTATTACCAGGGGGGATGTAGATAGAGAAAATGGCAAATTTTATGTAGGTATTTTAAGTGACAGTTGGCAGTGAAAATTTCAGCAGGGCGAAACTGAGAAGTTGAGATTGACAGATATTGGAGTGAGAACTGATTGGAAAACATTATGGTGACACCTCCGCCTTTCTTTTCAGTCCAATCTTGTCGGATGATGTTATAATCTGGTGGTAATCTGAGGTTAAGCCAGGTTTCAGAGAGACATAAAATATCAGGGGAGTATTGAGACTTCCAAGAATGGAGATGGGAGATTTTGTTCATGATGCTTTGGATGTTCTTGGATACTATAATTATGCTTTAGGTGTGAGCAAGTGTGGTAGTATGAGAACAATGTACAGGAGTGGTGAGTTGGGTGGGTAGAGGGAAGCTGGGAGAGATGTGTAGAAAGTAGTTCCAAGATTCGGATGAACATCACCTGATAAAATTTGTTTTAAAAGGAGTAGCCTGAGGGAAGAGATATAGTTAATTTTGGGATAGTAGACTAGTTTGACATTTAATGGGAAAGTAGGAAGAGGGAATAACTTGACTTTAAGTAAGTTGGAGTTAAAGTGCGGAAAAAAAGATGGAGTTATTGGGAAAAAGTGGAAGGAGAGGAGAGGTGAGTGGATAGGAAATAGTATGTGTGTCGAATGTTGGTCAGAGTGAGCATTGATAGGAGGTAGCAGTGGAGGTTAAGAGCACAGCTAAAATGGCACCGATGAAAAATTTCAAATTTTTACAGCTTTCAGCCATCTACAAATATATTTTAGCCAGTGCTCTTGGCTCTCCACTTGGAGATCTGAGAAGTAAATACCAAAATGGAGAGGCCTGAGTACTGGGACCTGAGGGACACTAATGGTCAATTTCATACTTAAAGAAAAGGCATCTGCATCTTGCACTATGTCAACTCTGTCTTTCAGATAGTTTGTTACCCATCTTACCACATATGGTTCTAGAAGCATGGGTCCTGGACACCAGCAGTAAAACATATATGACAGATCCCATAAATAGAGAATACAGTTGACCATTTGTCAGTGGATGTATGTATTGACAGTAGAAATGATCCAGGAGATAGAAATCAGCATATAACTACTGACCATTCAGGTGCCTCTCTCAGGGAAAACTCAGTTCCCATTATAAGTCAACAAGCTGCTTGTTTGAAGGGCTGAGCAACTATGAAAGCCAGGATGTGGCAGGAACGTGGTATAATAGTAAACAATTGTGATGTGTGCAGACAGAGGTGACCCCTCATCCTACAATTACACCCTCTATTGCATCCTTACACTGAGGTAATGTAGCTCTGACTCTGCCACTTTTTCTGTTCCGTGTCACAGAATTTTGATGATCAGCTGTACTCAGTTGACTTGTATTTCTTACCATTAGCTGTCACTATTAAATCAGATGGTGAAACAAGTCAGCAAAAGAAATGTCAGATGGTTGAAACAGATTATATCCCGTACTACTTAGGGACAACTTAGAATCATACAAATGCGATGACAATTAAGGCCACATACACCAGAACCTGCAAGGGACTGCGCAAAACATTCCTAGTGGCTGTCTCTTCTGTTAAAGGATTTTTGTGTTTTTGGTCTAAATGTGCAAGGAGTCATATAGTCCTTTGTGAAGCAAAGCTATTTAACTGTCCATTATACTGAAGGAAATTTAAACTGAATCAGTTTACAGTTTATACAGTGTCCAATTTTCTATCCCAAGCTGAAAAATGAAGGAGTTTATTTTTACACCACTGGAATTTCCACAGGGTACTACAATTTTAAGCACACAGGAGAAAACTCATTAGACAAACTGATCAGGTCCCTGTTTCTTCATGAAGGATAAAGGCACAAAGGCAAAAACTCATTAGACAGGCTAATGTGTTGCTTGTTTCCTTCATGAAAGATAGTATCATCAAGCAATGAAACAACGAAACTAGACTATTTCTAAAGGATTAATTAATTGCATAGTTTCTGCAATGAACACTGCTGGAAGATATTAAAGCTTTCCAGCCAGATGAGCATTAAACCAATGAGGTCTTTTCTCTCACTTTTGTATCATAATACAAAGTATTTTTATTGCAGTTTTCATGCCCTCTGCTCTTTTTAATAGTCTGGCTGTGTTCTAATGGTTAGAGATCAAGACTTGAGAATGTAATGTCTAGCATTATACAATGGAAACTCGGCAAAGCCGAGAAACGTGAAAGCTAATTTGCTAAGCCAACCAGCATAAGCATTGTAAATCAAACATAACCAAAAGAAGAAGTCTGGATGCTAACGTATCATGCTGCGAGGACATCTAATGAAGACAACCCAGCGAAAAACATCTTACCGGCAGACACAATACAAAATCAAACACCGGTCCAACTGCAAAGTGTATTTCACCATTAAAAAATAAAAACTAACATAATAAAAGGAAAAAAACGTTCATAAAACACCTTGCACGCATACAAGAAGCAAGCACACTGTAACTGCTCTGCTTAAACACTGCACCAGCAACCACAACAGACATTCACATTCCCATCATACAGCAAACAAAGTAACTACTCGGCTTCATAACTTTTATTGCTATGCAAAACTAATTTAAAAGCATTACTGGAAAACATATCACCATGGACTGTCAACCTGTATATGTCCCTAACTTTGGCTTCTCATAAAAACTAACACTTTCAAAAGTACTCACTGTAGCTTCATACACAGTCTGCAAGGAAAAGAATGTAAATAACTCCACAAAATGAAAAAACAGTTGCAGTACGTTCTATCAATTCTAAAAACATACCAAAAGCTTTAGAAACATTTATTTACATAATTATTTGCTAAGACCTCTTGAAAAAATTAATAACTTGTATTTAAATTAAAAGACAAAATAAACAGTAAACATGAAGTGTGGACTATTTTATCTCACAAAAAGTAGAAGAATATAAACTAAAGCAAACATAAACCTAAATAACAACAACACAAACATAACACAACACAAACACCATTGTATAATAGTAATAAACCACGGCTGGGTGTGGGTAATGCTGGATTTACCCACGGTTGGCTTTATTTGGTCACAAGCCCTCATAACCAAACAATGCCAACCATGGGTAAATCCAGCATTACCCACACCCAGCCGTGGATTATTGCTTAAGTACAGAACACTTGACTGCTGAGAAATCTGACTGATGACCAAATTCCATCTGTGACAGAGTTCCCGGCCATATATTCTTTTGTCAATCAATAATGGCTGCTATTCAAAAATACATCTACTGTTAGGACCACTTATCTTATATTTTGTCAAGCCTTAACTAAATGCAGATTTAACCAGATGAAACAACCTGGTGAAAGCTTCAACTTAAAGGGAACAATACTAAAAGCATTCTTTTTAAGCTAGTTTTTCTGTACCTGTATGTTCTTTTTATATACCAACCCCATGGACACACAACCACATAAAAAATAAAAAATCAATGTGAATCACAATTGGCTTCTAAACAGAGACTACACTGACAATGGTTTCACACTGAAAATGTAACTGAGGTGATCCAAATCAAGGAATAAAAAAAAGACAAATTCATCTAGCTTGCAATTACGTAAGGACAGTAAATTCTGCACGGGTGAGTTAACACAAATCTGGTGTTTTTATAGAGCACACCATATTTTGCTAGATCTCTTCTTTTTCAACTACCAGAATATTTAAACCTTGCCCCATAACTCTCAACTTCTTCAAGAATGATGGAGACCATGATCCAAAATATGGGACATTTTTTCAATATTGTCAACCCTTTACTAAAAAAAAAAAGAAAAAAAAAACACAACAGTAGGCTTTGCATAGAGATTTTTGTGAATAATATGAAGTGTGAAACTATAATGCCTGCTATTACTGCCTAACTGCAGTTCTCAGTGATTTGCCAGAAAATCTAAAAATATTATGAGAGGCAAGAAAAGGCAATGATATGAGTCAAAATCAGGGACAGCAGGGAGCTATGCCCCAAACATTTCACTCAGTAAATGGCATGGGTAACTTAAGCATATTATGTATTGCATAGTTATCAGTGTTCTCCAATGGAATAGCTAAGCTTGTGGAATATCTGTCATTTGGAAGAAAAAAGCATTGCAGTAATGTAGATAAATTAGACCCTACTATGGTGAAAAAAATAAAACTGATGACTAGCCCAGAAAAGTCAGTTCCTGTCTAACCTAAATATAATGGTAAATTCAGGAATAAACAATTGTGATGGAATATCCATACTCATATACTATAGAGCAAAATAATAAAATTATGAAATGTAGTTTGCAATCCCCATCTATATAAAGGATGACTACAAATATGTCTTCAGGTATGTCAGGAAATTAAGGGATGATGTCTAGCAATGCCCTGAGCTCACTGACAATGACATCACATATTCCATTATCAAGGCTATATCTAATATATTAGCAGACAAAGGTAGTGCCACCATTTTCTCTCCTGCACACACATTGTGCCTCCCAGTAAGCCTGAAAATTTATTATCCCCTGAAATCATGCTGGGACAAGTCTTCAAATCCTGTCAAAGACTAGAAATGATGGTTGGATGAGTGTGTGTGTGTGTGTGTGTGTGTGTGTGTGTGTGTGTGTGCACATACCCCAAAACAACTTGCTTATATTACTATGTTATTGTTTCTTGTATCATTCACTGTCACCACCATCAAGTATCAGAGGGGTGTGCAGAAGGAGTCTACATTTTTAGGGATGGAGCGCAGAGCTTTCCTGTACAAAAAAGCACAGGGTCCTTACATCATCAATGCTGGCTTTGAGGGTGGCACTCTATATATGTAACAGTAAGATGAAACAGTAAAATGTTATTGTGGCTGTGAGGCTTTTTTATTTTCTTCTTGGTAAGGAGTCAGTGTATGGAATGTAGCTATCATTTTTGAGAGGGCAAGTATTTCATAAATATAAAAGATACACAAAATATCCAAACGGACAGACAGTTTGTGGATATACTTTTATTGTGGATGCTATTAAATCTTTGACATTTACGCAGTCTCTGGTGGATTTATTTTACTCTTTTTGGCTGCAGAGGTCTGTCCGTTTGTACATAAATATAAAAGATAATTGCAGGACTTTAAATGGCTGATATATTATTTGAAGAGACAGCATCAGAAGATCAAAATGGCCATTATTAGTATAGTTTTAACAACTTTGCAGTCAAATGTGCTGTATCTTTTCTGTAGGAGAACATTCTATTAAGATAGTATGTATATTTTTGCTATTGGCTTTCTTAAGGGAACTGAAGTTATTTATTTATTTAACATTTGTTGACTGGGAAAGCCAAGGCCTGGGGAGAAACACTCCAGATGTATGTCTTTCAAATGTGGTAGGAAACCGGAGTACCCAGAGAAAACCCATGGAAATCCAGGACAGACATGCAGACTCCACACACATGCACCCCAGTTGAGAATCGAACAAGAGAACTTCTTGCTGTGAGGCAACAATGTTAACGGCTGCACCACTGCATTGCCCATATTTATGGTCTCTAACATAAAGCTAGCAAAATGCAACATTTTACAGAACTTTCCCCATACTTTTTCATCACTGTGTCTTCCTTTGGACTGCCTGACCCTCTTTTTCAAGACCTGGAGAAAATAATGTGCATTCAATTTCTCATTAGACCAGCAGGGGAAAAATCTATTTTTTTTATCAGAAAAAGCAAAATTTCTGTTACTGATTACAGATTGTGATAATTATGTGTTGTGCTTATTACAAGTATTTTCACCGTTTTTCATTGTCAGCACACCATTGCATAGGGTGAGGTGAAGAGGGTGGCAACTCTGGGTGTAAGCTACTAAGGGGTTGCTTACCTATATTTCCTCATTTCTCACTGTTAGTAGACCTATAGCTAGGGTGGTGAAGCTACCCTTTGTGTAAACTGTTAGGTGGTGCAGTTGGCATGCTGATGGTGTTGACTGGAGAGAAAGCTCTAATCGTTAATATGTATTGATTTGGTTGGCAATAACTTTAATATTTTGCTAAAGTCCAGAAGTCTGGAAGAATGTTTAATATTAATCTAGTTACTACCCTGATTGTTTGCTCTAGCTTGGCTGTTAATGGGCTCCAAGAGCCATGCCAAACCCTTAATTTAGACTTGGATTAGCTCTTCTTCAAAACTCTCAGGAGTCCCCACTTGTATAGAGCACTGCTAACTCACCGTGAGTATCTAGTGCGGTTAGTTTCAGAGTGTTTGTCATTTTCACATTTCCACTTGTATAGTCTATGCCAGTGATGCTGTTTGAGGGCTTTATTTATTTTAAATTATAAAATTTTTTCTTAAAATAAATGTCCATGTGACCCAATTTAAATGGCCACAGCTTTCTGCTTATTGCTGTCACATGAATCATTGGGACAGCAGCAAGTTGAAACTGTGACTATTCAGTGATATGGTGGATAATCATACCCCCATTCTTAAACAACTGTAGAAGGCCGTGGTAGTAAGAGGTATATTATTTTTATTTACTTATTTATTTATAAATCCTGGCAGGGGGTATGAGTACTGTACTTTTAATGACATGAGATGGGGGTGCAGTGCACTCTATTGAAGGTTTGTTTCTTTGATAAAGTGAACTGCAGGTTCTTTTTTGTGAATTTTTATTGTAATGTATGTCTGGGTTTCTTAATGTCTGTGCTGCTGGAAAAAGTAAGTGGATGTCTATTAGGGCTGTGAGCACTGTGTGTATGCATGGATAAGGGTGTTTGTGTATTAGGGCTAGGTAAAAAGATAGTTTTAGTACTGTGTAAGTGGTTTGCAGTATGCATGTATGTGTATGTTTGTGTGTGTGTGTGTGTGTGTGTGTGTGTGTGTGTGTGTGTGTGTGTGTGTGTGTGTGTGCGTGTGTGCATGTGTGTGTCTATTTAGGTAGATGTAGAGTTAGAATTAGGCAAAGGGGTACTTATAATATTTTGTTTGTTGGTGTTTGTGTGTGCGTTTGCGTGTGTGCATGCATGCATGCCTGCATGTGCTAATGTTTGCTGTTTAGAGTTAGTGTTCTATTAGGGGATACTTTTAGTGTTGTGCATGTTTGCATGTATATGGGTTCTGTGTGCAAATGTGTTGATCTGTGATATTGATGGGGAAAGAATTTTTCAAAAGGTAATTTGCAAGGTTGTGACAGGTGCAGGATTGGGATTTACTTGTGGGTATAAGATGGGAAGAGATAAGGTATTTAGCATTGCCTGCTGATTATGGCGCAATGGTGTAGTGGTTTCATTGTCGCCTCACAGCAAGAGGTTCTCTGGTTAGATTCTTGGCTGGGGTGCCTTATGTGTGGAGTCTGTATGTCCTCCCTGTGTTCAGGTGGGTTTACTCTGGGTGCTCTGGTTTCCTCCAACATTACAAAAGCATGCATCTGGAGTGTTTCTCCCTGGGCCTCTGCTGAAAATTGACTTTGTTCCAAGTCAGACTTTCCTGGTAAACAAATGTTAAATAAATAAAAATTTACCTGTCTGGTGTGAAGCTGAAGAAATTTCTAGGGAGTTAACTGTACCTCACAGAATGGAAACTAGCTGCATGATACAGTGTTTGCTGAATTACAGTGGCAGCATAAATAATGCGTGGATAGGTAGCTGTTTTTTTTATATGTTTTCATCTGTATGTTGTGGGGGGCAGGGAAGAAGATCATCATACCTGGCACGTATCTGTTTATTTCTCTTACCCAGAGCACTCCTCCACTCTACCGCTTGCAGTCAAAGATGGCAAAATGTGAGTCCCACCCCCATGAGGAGTCTGTCACTGGGTAGGATCTCAGGCAGGCAGAATTTGAAGAAGCATAGATTACATAAACTGAGAATGCATAGCTCTCCAGAAATCTGGGTGGGTAAAGGCCCAAAAATATGGACAATTTTTAAATATTGCTCTTAGAAACTTAAAAGTTGATAAAATAACAGGTTTTGGCTTAGCATGGCTTTTCTGAAGGTTATGAAATCTGAATCTCAAATGCCTGTCATTATTTTCTGACTTTAGTCATTAAGGCTATAGCAATGATTTACAGAAAACCACAATTTTATGAGTAATAGGCCAAAAATATCAGGCAGAAATCTGGACATTCTGTGAAAATCTGTACAGTTGAGAGGTACGATGGATGAACTGAATGGGAAAAAGATGATAGTCAATAAAGTTGTTGGAGTGAGCACAAAAAATTAATTTTATTTCATATAAATGTTTGGATCAGTCTACTCTGTATGACCTGAACATTGTTTCAGGAAGTGCACAATAACATTAGACATTGCTGATATCTGACTTGTGCAGATGTTTTAAAGCCACTGACTTCTAGATTTACCTCATAATGTATATGAAACAATTTCATATACTTTAGAATATCACAAGAAAATTGTCACAGAGCAAAATGAATACAGAAACATTACTATAACAACAGTATTATATTTTACAAATTATTTATTCTCTATAGCTTACATCCATAGATCTCAATGCAAACAAACAAATGGCTAGACAGACCTTCTTCTTTTGGCTTTTCCTGGTTAGGGGTCGCCACAGCAGATCATGTGTCTGCTCATGACTGGCAGTGGAGTTTTATGGTGATGAGTTGCCAGCCTGGCATGCAACCTTCCACAGAAGCACACACACACACACACACACACACACACACACACACACACACACACACACACACACACACACACACACACATGCCTAGGGCCAATTTAGAGTGTCCAATCCTCCTACAGCATGTCTTTGGGATGTGGGAGGAAACCGGAGCACCCAGAGGAAACCCACGTGACCACAGGGAGGACATGCAGACTCCACACAGAAGTCACCCCAGCCAAGGATCAAACCAGAGAACCTCTTGCTGTGAGGCAGCAATGCTAACCGCTGCACCACTGTGGCCACCCAAATGGCTAGGCAGACCATGTGATAATATTTTATACAATCAAGGAGGAAATTAATCTGTTTGATAATGAAATGAAAGGTGCATTTAATGACAGACCATTCTATTTTTTCTTGTAAAATTAGCACTGTATTCTTTCAGAAGATGTCAAGGCACAGTCAGCTTTAGTTTTCAGGGTGCCTTTCTCAGATTGTTGAGATAAAACCACTGAACACAATATGAGATGAATGTCAAATGTTTATAAATGTTCAGCATCCTGTGCTTAACATATGCCATCCAAGGACCAATGCATTAACTGGGATAACGCATTCAACCTTAAGACTGACATCACTTAATTAATAATGCAGACAGACAGTTTTTCGATTGCATTGCAAAAAGCTATAATACTGTGTCCATTTTCCTTCATTATGCATGGATACAACTGATTACAAATCTATCCTTTGATGAGCAGAACATCTCTCACCAACTTTCTGTGCCCATAGCTATGCCAACCTTTTATATGTAAAAATCATCTTTAAAGACACAAACATTATTGTCCAAAATTATTTCAAGCAGACTGCATAACAGATTCACTTTATCATTAGAGAAAACACATTTAGAACATAGTAAGCTCCTAATGTTCTCTATTCCCCACTGATTTGGAATCACTGTGAAAAGTGATGTAATATCTAAGGTTACAAGCGGATACTCTTTATTTATCGAATTTGCCTTTCTATACAATGTTTGGAGAAAAGATTTTGTGTCTTTCAGTACTGTTTCACACTTTTCAATCACTGGATGAAGATTATTCTCTACATATATTGACATGGCTTCTGTTGCCCAACATCTACTAGACACGATGGGTCTCAAAGGTGGACATATGATATCTTTATGTACCTTGGGAAGGCCATATATAACTGGAATGGTGGGAGTTTCTACATTAAAATACTTAAATAAATCCACTGTTTTTGTCTTTAAAGATTACTTTTACCTGCAAAAGGTTGGCATAGCTATGGGCACAGCCTGTGCAAACAGCTTCTCCAACCTAACTTTAGTCCAATGGGAAGAAACATTTCTATTACAGGGAAATGAATTTAGCAAATGTGTTCTGTGGTATGCACATTTTGTGGATGACATGTCTTTTTCTATGGGAAAACTCAGTAGAGATGCTGGGTAGATTCTTAGAGTACCTACACACAACAACACCATTTTTTAAATTTACCTGTAAGTACTCAAATGAACAGATAGAATTCCTTGAAAAAATCAGTAATGGGCAGATGGCTACTAGTCTGTATAGAAAATCAAGTAGAAAGAATTCCATATTACATAAAAACAACATGCATCCAAGACATGTTAGCAAAAACGTTACAAAAGGGCAGTTCCTGAGAGCCTCAAGATTACATAGTAAAAATGATGTGTTGGAGAGGTCCATGGAAGTGTTAAGAGGAGAACTACTTAATAGAGGATATAACCAGACAGAAATAGACACCATCATAGAAGGAGTATATCAAAAACCTCAATGGAAGGGTAGACCTTACTTCTCAGAACAAATTATAAGCAATAACCCTGAAACCTACTCCAGGGATAAGAAACTCAGGTTCCCTATTACATATGCAAGTGATGTCAATCAATGTTGTGATATATTTAGGAAGAACTGTAACATATTGTTAGCCACTAAAGAATTTGAAGGTGTCATAGACTCTGGACCTCACTTCTCATTTACAAACAAAAAATCACTTAACAGGCAGCTATGTTATAAAACCCAAACACATAAGTCCCTGAACACATCAGATAGGATAGGGACATATATGTGCAGGAACTGCAGAGCTTGTAATTACATTTTCTCATGTAGCACTTTTGTACATCCACAGAACAAGTTTAGAATTGAATTTAATTTCTATTCAGACTGCAGGACTAGAAATATAGTCTATCTTATTTTATGCCAATATTGTAAAGCTTTTTTATGTGGACAAGACTAATAGAATGCTTAAAGAATGCATTTTAGAACATATGAGGGACATTGTAAACAAAAAGGAGAGCAGTGCCCTAGCTAAACATGTAAGAGCTGAAGGGATGCACCATGTTTATAATTTTTTAGTTTTAGAAGTTCTGGAAGAAAATATCAGAGGGGGTGAAATTAGAAACAGAAAAGAAGAAGCTGAGCAAAAATAGATTCTACAACTAAATGCAGACGAACCCCCAGGCATTAATGAAGCTGTTTCTTTGAAACAATTGTTAAAGGCAAGAGCCTTAAAGCACTAATTCCCTTCTACATATTTCTATAGGCATTCACATTTGAACTTGCATACTGTTTTTAACAGTTTTATGTCTATTTATGTTTTTTTTCTACTATTTTTAAATTAATTGAGTCTGATATAAATATTTAATTGTTTGTCTTAACTGATTGGTCACTTTGAAAGTATATATATCAAATAAGGCATGGGATGTTTTATCAAGTCTGGCGAAGTGACCTGGAAGGTCGTGAAAGCGCTCACTTTGTCCTTGCAATAAAGAATTTTCCTTCTACTGTGGCAGTTCGACTTTTTATACATACTATTGGCTCTGAGGTGAAGACCGAGCTGTTCATCTGGTACCTGTGTTTTTTTCTTTCTCTAGTAACTGAAAATGGGCTGTTCCAAAACTGTATCATACCGGACTAGTATCATGTACATCATGATTTGTAGTCTTAATTCAAACATTCTGAATGATAAATTGATAAAAAGAGCTTTATACAATTCTACTTAGTACATAGAGCATGAAGTGTAATGATCTTACCTTCATCTTTTGCTTTTTTTGGGAAAATGGTTATAGCACCTTCAGCAATATCTTCATATCCTGCTAGTGGATTGGTCTTTGACCCCCATGTATCTGAACCCACCCACAAAAAATTATCCATTTTATTGGCTCTTCGTACTGCAGCAAGGAGCTCCCTAAAAAACAACAACAAATTAAATTATAATTTTTTTCAGTTATTTATTCGGTTGCAATACATCATTATTGTTTTAGGTCTTCTTTGCCTTTTATATCTATTAGAAATAATTCTAAACATGTTTAATTTAACATTGTTAGCCTCAGACTGAAAACTGCAGATAAAATATTAAAGTTTTGGAATTCAGTGAACATTGTGTAAATCTTAAATTCATTTAAATAATTCATTACCTTAATATACTTCATGCATTTTAAGAGTCCAGTTGTTATGACCATCTTTAGTGAGAAATGTAAATATCTCTAAGCACAATGCTTTCACTAAACTCTTACTGCAAGGTAGCATATCAAACACCCTCTACTGTATATATTTGCTTCTAATTCTCTCATTAAGTACAACAAAGGAAAAACTTAATCCACTTTGCTCTGCCAGTTGAAATTTAAAATGAATAGATGCATTTTACAACATATTTCCAAACACAACCCCTTGTAAACAGAGTTTTCATGCCTGTAGTTTAGTGAGCTCAGAGTACTGACTGACTGCATGTTTTTTCTAGGATGCAATGTTTGATGTTAAAATATGCTGAGGAAAAAGTTCAGCTTCTGCTGTTAAATTGTCTTGTGCCTCCAGATGGATGAACACCAACATGTGCTGACAGGAGGGTGATTTAAATCAGTGCTTCATTATCAATATCCACCACTTTGCTGTCTTGTGGATCAACGAGTCCACAACCCTCTAGAATTATATTATCTGTAGGCCTGCAAGTTTTCTCTAAATATTTGACCTGCAGATTATCCCTGAAACTACAAGTAAAACACAGCTATTAGAATAGTGTGTCCCTGATGTCACAGCTAGTCCTTGCTGCTAGTGATCAGTAATTATATTCCTGCTTCACTGATTTGATAATAAAGAACTGCATACATTGCTGCTCTTAACAGCTGACCTCTAGCCTTTCAGATGTTGCAACATTTTGTTGTTTAATATATTACACTTGTTTTGTGTGTTGTAAGTATATGTCCTCTAACTAAGTTCAGCAAACAAATTAAAACTGAGTAGTAGACACTTCTGGGAATGCTGTGGCCTCAGAATGATTTGCTGGCAAAGTGCAGGGAATACTTTAGCTGACAAACACAAGGTCCTGACATCACTAAACACGACCAGTTAGAGGCCATGAAAGACAATGGTGCTATAACATGGTAGAGCAATTAGTAATCATTCTCGTAAAATCTCTGAAGTAATTATGGCTGTGACTGGCCTGTGCTTTTGCTCACTTACCTGATCATCCTCCTTGAGCTAGAAAGACATTTATACACCTTTGCTCCAATGGCTCCCTTTATAGCTTGTCTGTTTTTTGAGACTTGTCCTTGCCTAACTAGTCTATACAATGCTTTGGGAGGTTTTATCTTATATAACATTTTAATATTGCCCATAACATATTCCCAGATGATCCATAGTTAATCATCGATCCCACTATGAATACAATGCAAAAACTGGAAAAAAAAAGAAAACGTTAAGATTGGAAGAGTTTAATGATAAATAAACACATATATGATAGCAATGCTGACTGTGGCTGGACATATCCCACTGCTGCCCACATGTGGACAGTCATGCCTATACACTTTGCTTCTCAAAATATGCTATTTTCAATAGAACACAGACTGGGAAGCAACACAACATCTTCCTTATTACCAAAATTCAGTTACATTGTGCATAAAATCAGGGATTGAACTAGAAACAGTCCAACAGTCTTGGACTGATGTTAGATATTATCATTGTTGTCATATGGGCATTAACTGACTTCCATGACAAATGCTGCCTTTTAATAAGAAGAGTTTTAGATCATGCCAATATATGGGTTTAAAACCACCTCAAGAATTCTCTAGAGTTTAGAGTATAGATGCTGAGGAGAGTTTAAAGCATCATTCTGCCAACACCTTAATGAAAGCTGATACTGGCAGTTCTGCAGTGGTTCAAAGTCCTTAAAACATTGGTGGAGTTTGTGCAGGCAGGCTATGTACAAGGATCCTATGACTCAAGTACAAACAATGTTAGGTCTACAGAGGGGTTCCCGGTGAGAATGGGTGTGCATCGGGGTTCATCTCTGAGCCCACTACTGCTCAAGTAGTGATGGACTACAACAGCAAACAGGTCAGAGAGGACAGATCAACAAAGGTGCTGTATGTATTGGATGTGTCATTACAGGTAGATTCTGAACAATAACTTCAGCAAAGGATAGGAAAATGGAATGCAAACATGAAGGTACATGGGAAGAAAGTGAGTACAAACAAGACAGTTGTAATGGCAGCAGAAGGGAGGAATCAGGAGAAGTTGAAATCTGCGATAGAAGAAAAAAATAGCGGGCAAGATAACAACTTCAAATACTGGGCGGTTGGAGAGATGGAGGGGAAGGGAAGTCTGAATGACGATGGCAAATCCAAAAGCAGAGGGGTTGCAGTCAACCAGTACAGAGTGCCAGGGGTAGTGTATAACAAAAAAAAATGCCAGAGAAGCTGAAAAGTAAGGTGTAGATAAATAGTGGTGTGACCTGTGCTATGGTATGGTACAGAAACCTGGGAGGAAATGCAGAGCAGTTCATGTAGCTAGTGATGGAGATTAATGCTTTAGATGGATGGTAGAATGTATACTGCAGGACAGACAAAGAAATAAGGACATAAGAGAAGAAGCCAAAGTAGCTCCAACTGCAGAAAAGATCAAAGAGAATAGATTATAGTCTTTTGGGCACATGCAAAAAAGCAGAAGACAATCTGGTGAAGAATATTTGGGACAGACAAGAAGAAGACAAGAGGAAATGAGGGTGTCCTGCAAAGAGGTGGATGGATTGTATGACAAAAGACCTGCAACAGTCAAGCATGACTCTTGAAGCTAGGAGAGTGGTATTGAAAGCGAAAGATGGCAACAGTTGACATGAGACCCCTGCCACATGTAGGTAATGGAAAAAAGGGGTAAATGATGATGAATAGCATGTGGCAGAAGATTATAAATACAGAGTCTGGGAAATGAGGAATAAATAAACATGATAAAAATTTCTATAAGCTTTGTTGTGATAGAGCAGTGTCTTCCTCTTTATCTTCTATCTGATGCAATCACAATGGCAAAAATGTTAAAATTATAAAGAAGTAAGATATTCCTTCAATTATGTTAGTCTTGAGATCATTAAAAAAGAAAGCAAAGACAGCTGTCCCTTCTTGGCAGGTTGAATGCAGGTAATTCCCACACTTATTGCCACTCAGCTTTAGGGTTCAGTTTACTTGAGATTGATAGAGCTGTGCTAGAAATGCCTGATAACGTACTTCTAATCTTTTGCCCCGTGCTATTATACTAGTGAAAAAACATCCCGATGGTCACTAGCTGATCGTTTTCAAGAATTTCTTTCTCAAGGAGCCTTTTTTGCACAGCATTTTGTGTTCAGGTCCAGTAATAGAATTATGTTTGTTACAGGATGCCTAGCTTGAACTATGTACAAAAGGCATTAATGAGTGCTTTTTAGATGTTTTGGGAGCTTATGGTTTCAGCCTCTTCTTTAACATTTGAAAATCAGTTACAATTGTATAAACCCTTGTTCTTGGTTGCATAGATAACTAGATGGGAGGAAAGCAGAGGTAGTGGTGAAGACCATCTGAGCTACTGGCAATAGGTCCTGATGTTACTAGGTGTCCTGTCCTGCACAGATTGCTCTCCACACATTGTTTCTGAATATTGTCTCAGGTAAGCATAGTGCTAAACATGGATTTTGTTGAAGTATACATAAGATGTCATGGCAGCTATAAAAGTTTTAATCTTTAGACAACACCTTGCATGGTGTTTCCTTCTGCTTCTGTCTCATAGACCAAGGATCATGGTACAGTCCTAAGCATTTTTCTCTCTGTATTTGTGTTGATTTCATATCCTCCCTGCATCTATGTATTATATTATACTGTCCTGACTGAAAATGAGGCTCTATGTCTCAGATATCTTACCCACAAAACAAAATAAAATACAATAAATATGTGTTTGAATGCAGTACCGAGACTGTAGAACTCCAGAAGGCTATGAAATTTCCTTTTTGATTTTTTAATGTATTTTAACTGGACAGGTAAGCCAGTCATCAAGGAGCCTTTGCTGCTAAATCTTCTGGTCACAGAGTAGCCATATCTGCCTTTCTTGGGGAGAAAATTGGGAAGAACACATACTTACATGGGGACAACATATAAACTCTATGTAGACGGTGACTAGAGATCAGGATTATATCCAAACCATGAACATGTGAGGTAGAGATCTTCAAAGCTGAGACACCATGCTGAAGCTCAGCAAGAGTTGAGGGGCAACATTAACTAAGAAATACCCATTTAGAACATTTCTACTATATATGTGTCTATCACCAGTGCAAAAATGTAAGAAATGAAAAAATAAAATGGGATGATATCATAGTTATGTACTCTTGTAATGTCTTCAATGGTTCATCTGCTAAAAACATAATGACCAGACTGTATTTCCATGCAGATGAGGCAATGGCATAATGGTTAAGGTGTTTACCTTACAGACACAAGGTGCAGGGTTTGATCCCCATGTTGGGTAACTGGCTAGGCTTGAAATGGCCCACAAAGGTAGTTAGCCTAGTAATAATCTATGAACCTATACCAAGGCAAATATACTCTATGAACAACAATAATTATGAACACATTATGACAGAATAATGGGATATATACATTTCAAAACATTACTAAAAATACAGCATAATACATTAAAACTAAGCACATGAATGACGTAAATATGAAAAATATAAATTTATATTAAAGAAGAGAATAATACATGACTGTATACAACAACATAGATGTAAAATCTGTGACAGAGTAAGAAAAGAAAGGAAAAAAGGTAGGTAAGGAAACGTGATTTAGTATATGATACTAGTATATGAATAGACAATAAAGAATAACCCTTGTCCAAAGAGTGAGGATCAGGAAGAACTGATTTAGATCTAAAGGAGAGTGAAATAACATGAACTTCTGTGGAAAAAAAAAACACACGTAAAGATTTGCTTCAATCCATCTAAAGCAAACTGCAGCTATTAGTACATATATATATACATATATATATATATATATATATATATATATATAAAAATATGATGCCTTTCGGCCAGTCTCCACATTGGACCTACTAACATCCAAGAGAAAAGGCTTCCCTGATAAATAATGCAGGAATGCAGCACTTCCTTAGAGAGGACGAAAGGAGGGTGATGTCCAGGCTGACGCTATGTACTGTTGCCACTGCTAAAAGCTGTGGTACCCAAGTATTCAGATTATTCTGACAGATCTTAAGGTGAGAGGATAATCTTACCCACAACCTATCTACAGGAAAAACAAATGGACAGCCTGTCAATATAGCCCAGCTGTCACACAACTAAATTCTATAGAAGGAAAATTGTGGGAGAATCCCCAAATGTCTGTTTAGTGGTATGATGAAGAAGCCCAAAGCCAGAGCAAAATACAGCATATCTTGTACCAACCCCTTAGCAACAATAGTAGTTGTATCCCAGTAGCCACTATGTATATACAGCACAGTCCTTTCAAATGCATGAGGGTTTACCTTAAGCCTTCATACATCTTACAAGAAGGTACTTACATAATCACTTGGATGACCTATGCGAACATTAATAAGCCAAGAAGAAAGACTGGTCTTCTCCATTTTTGGTAGGTAAAAGTTAGAACAGAAAAAAAATGACACTTAGTTTGCAACTGGGCAAGAACTGTAACATTTTTTGTGAGAAAAGCCTGATAATGGGGTAGGCCTCGGGAGGATGCGAGTGACAATAGAAGACCTATGGATTGTGTATCTGAGTTATATAAAATTCCTGAAGGATGACCTTGGTAGACTCCATTTTGTGAAGGCCATTTGTCTAAAGTAGATTTCAAATCTTTATAGCAAGAATACACTATTGATAAGAGACATAACTCAAGAGTTCACTCAGCAACTGGGGTTTCATATTTTCCAAAAGATATACATAGGCATCTGAGATAATTATATTAATTAGCTGTTGTCTCTGTTTGCACCGGGGGTGGGGGGGGATTATCCACCAAGTGCATTTTTTTTTTTTTGTTCACAAATGCCATCTTGTCTGTGATCAGTAAACTGGTATTTGTGAAAGCATACTTCAAACAATTGCCTACACACAGCTCAGTCCCCATCTGTCATACATGTGATTTAGTAGCACATTAATGATTCAATAAGAGTTTGAAGAGTATGAATACTTCTGCAGTATCTCTAACATCCCTGAAAAAAAAAAGCCATAAACACAGTAAACTGTTCTTGACCAACTCAGTTAAACAAATTATAACTTGAATAAGGTAATCCTTTGGATTAAATGTCAGCAGCAAAACACAGAATTTATTATCACTTACTCATTCCAAAAATAGAGTAAGAGAAGCAGTTTTTAGTACGACTTAAGAGCCTGGGAAAATTAAGAGGAGCGTTAATGGTCCCAGAAAGATAAACATATTATCAGATTTCTGATAATCAAAGTATACAGAGATGTAGGATTACTTGTTTTACATGAAACTGTATACATGAAGGACATAACAGGATTTGAATTCATGACAGGAGCTTCTCCAGAACTACAAGACAGTGGGGTCAATTATTATGTTATAGCAACTCAGAATAATGTAGTTCCCCCTATTTGTTGGCTCTATGAGGAAGTCTTTACTGTAAAAATATAATTTACTATGACTTCTACATCAAAAAAACCCTAAACCCTGAAAACAGGGAAATGTCAGGCACCAAATATTATTCCAGTAAAATTGCAAAGTAATGTTTATGGGTGAGGGAATAAAACTGTGTAATAACACAAACAAATTCACAATTTTTGAGTCAAAATATGAAATAGAACTGAATACTAGTTAATATAAATTTAGAATGGCAAAAACACAGATATAAGTATAGGGTGAGAGAACAGGTCATTCTTTAACAGAAAGCTCATAGCATTACACAGATGACATTCCAAAGACATGCATCTGGAGCATTTCTCCCAGGGCCTCCGCTGAAAACAGGCTCTGTGGAACCTAGTCAGACTTTCCCGGTCAACAAATGATAAATAAATAAATAAATAAATAAATGTCTGACATGGTAAAACAGCAAAAACTTTTGCAGAAAGAAAAGTCTGAGAATGAGTGCTCATTTAACATGCAATGACAGTACAATTTAAGCTTGCTGGTGTCTTGCAAAGTCTAGACTTCAGATGTAGCAATCTACTCATTGACTGATTTAGTTCTTCTTTAAGGTGAATAAAATGTTTATAAATTAACGTGATTTTCTTGGATGCACTACTCCTTCTGACCTAATACACCATTGGATGAAGGCTTAATGCAAGATGAAAGTCATTTACTGACAGCCCCATATAATTTCACTATTTTATTAGGCAGCAGCCTAATAAAATGGACTAAGTCCACTTCAGAACGACTGCAG
Organism: Protopterus annectens; assembly: GCF_019279795.1. Classification (NCBI taxonomy): domain Eukaryota; kingdom Metazoa; phylum Chordata; order Ceratodontiformes; family Protopteridae; genus Protopterus; species Protopterus annectens. Next base: position 1,007,006,825 of record NC_056739.1, read on the forward strand.
ACATTCTATTTTTCAGATCCTTCATATACCAGTCGATCAATTAATAAAAATAAATTAAATAAAACTATGAGTTTATATTGAGTAAGGAATGTTTGGATGATAACCTCTGTCAGCACCTAACTAAACATAGGGAATTCTGAGCTCATACCAATTCTCCTAGTGGAATAGGTTTAGCTGATTGAAAGATTTCAAGAAAACAATGGGATGTGACACTCCTGGTTGAAATTCAAATGATGCTGCCTAACAAGAGATCTAATAGTGCTTTTTATCCCCTTAATCTGGTAACCATGAGAGGCCACTGGTGATCAGAAGTCCTCAGTATATAATTCTACAGGTCTGAAAATCAATTCTAACCTATTTTGTGTCCTGGAAGATGGTTTATCCATAGGAGCATTACATGACATGGAAATGCTTGTACAGTATGCACTGAAGGTAGAGCTCATTTTGAGACTGTTGCATTGATCGAAGTGCACACTTTTCAAGTATTAGGATTGACCATATTATGCAAAGGAGTACACTGGATGAATAGATAATTGTCCTTCAAGTGAATTCACAGTATGACTTATCTGAATTTTGGTTACAGATTTAAACAGATTCAAGGTAACAATTATCACAAACATGCCTTAGAGCCATTAACATGAGATCTGCAGTGTTTCTATGAGTTAAGATGTCTGTAAATGTTTGTATTACATATATAGGACATGTAGAGGCCGATATTTCTCAGAGAACATATATTCTCTGGGACAGACTCCCCATCCATGTGAAGCAGTTTTCACAGGCTCATAGGCTCATAGGAGAATACTAAGCTAACTGTCCTGAAGGGACATAATTTTAAGTTTATCATCTTAGAACAGGTATTAATAGGTGAAAGAGCGGGGCCACTCAATTATTTTTTTAGAATTTTCCGAGCTGAGGTGGTAAATTAGGTTCAATGCTTCAGAACCACCAGAGCTCAATAGTGCAGCGTCTATTAGTTCCATCCTCAGACTAAAAGAACAATTTTTTAATTGAACTTATGCACATTTTATATTTAGGAGATATTCAGTAGATGTCATGTAGACTTACTCCTGATACCTATACATTTTAAGTGGGCAAGTGTCCATAAACATATATATATATATATATATATATATATATATATATATATATATATATATATATATATATATATATACTTACTATATTCACATATGATACTCTTTTATAAATACATACATATATATTTTTGTATATTTTTTAATAATAGTTCATATGCATGTATGTTGTTTTCATACAGTTTTTATTATTGTGTTTTCATGTCCTGATTTATACTATATTGTGTAGGTACATAATGGTATGGGGGACTTTAAGGACTATGGCTTGTTTAATTTAATTGATTGATTGATTGATTAATTGTTCAAGTGCACTGAGTATTTAATGGTTGTTGGGATGTATATAATTGATTCTGAAGAAGTCTCTATCTCAGAGACGAAAGCGCTTAATAAAATACATTCGGTGGATTTTTGTTTCAGGCTCCTGCTTCTGGCATTTATTAGTTCATGGTAAGCAGTGTTTGTGTCCTGTAGGGACATTTTAAGCCTAGTCAGTAACCCAAGTTTAGAACCAAACCCTGTACCTTGTCTCTATGAAGTGAAGACCATAACCATTATGTCAAATACACCCTTCTAGCAATAATGATCCTTCCACTTAAGTGCTTGTGACCAAGAAAATAGAAATAATGCCACAGTTTTCAAAGTCATGACAGTGAAGGGCCTAATAATTAATTTTCACACATACTGAATACTTACAGTAGTAGTATTTCTTCGAACTTTGTGTGGCTGCATGTACATATTTCTGAGTAATTCCATTCCCAGGAACCATAGCTGCATAGGTCAGTATTAGGTTAACTGCCATTACAGGCAATTTTAATCCTAGGCAAATATCAAATTTGTTTAACCTATACTGTTAGAGTAGAGATTCATCCAAAGCTTTCTAAGATCTATTACTCTAAAGATAAGTACTAGATCAAAACATCGATATATGAGTGGGCCTGTGAGTTGGGATATATCATTTAGGAGCTGTTTCTGTCCATTAGTTGTACAGAGGGGAGTGCTGGGGTAAATTTCCTATCTTCCACCCAGTGATACAAGTTACACTTGAACGTGGTCAGGGATGCATTTTTTTTTTTTTTTTTATGTGGATAGAAAGTCTGGTCCAGAGCAGTGGTATGCTCTGAGAAATATACCTGTCCCTCAAGTCAATTAGTTTTGCAGAAAAGATTAAGGTCTCTAGATTCAATATTTTTGGTACCATTTGAGTTGCAGATATGAAGTAAGTCCATCAGTAATGGGTCAGAGAATTCTTGCATGCTAGACACAGGTCACCTCTTAGTAGTCTTTAGGAGACCAAATATAGCAAAAGGGATTTGTGGTAGTCTATGTGGACACATTATTTAGACCTTTTATCCTTTTTATAAGGGATCTCTGTAAGCACTCCAGGTATTGCATGTGCCTGAAAAGATGCATGTCAAAAGGGGCAGTAACCCAATTGGCCTAGAGAGAGCTGAGTATAGGGGGCAGCTACATCTCTGGATCTAGAAACAATCCTCTCCATGCACAGTATAAACATACTTCCTTACCAGAGTAACATGTGCTGGTCAAAAGTTAGGTCACTGTCAAAATATATTCCCAAATCCCAAACTACTGGGTCAGCTCTTAGGGGTGTGTTGTCAATGTTTCCCAGAGGCCAGTGGTATTGTCTTTTACTTCTTACAAGTAGATGCTGAACCAGAGAGGTCTCAGCACTGACCCCTGCAGACTCCACTGGTGACTTCTTGTGGTTGCAGCTTCCCCTGTTTTGATCTCCTGCATCCTATGTGTAAACCAGATGGCCATACAGTGGCAAAAACTTTTTCCCTCTATTTTATTAAGCTTTTTTACATACGCTGGAGTGAGGGAATTGTGTCAAAAACTTTAACCAGGTTAAGGTAGGTGGTGTACACCATTTTACCTTCATCCATTGCTTTGTTGACCTTAACAAAAGAGTTAAACAGATTGATTAAGCATGACCTGCTTTTGATGAGTCCAAACTGAGATGGTTCCAGTGTTCGGAGGTGCTCTATGTCCTAACTGATTAATTCCAGGACAACTCTTTCCATGGCTTTGCATATGAGGCTGGTCAGACTAATGGGTCTGTAATTGTCTGGGTCCATGGAAAGTCCCCCTTCTGCAGAGAAATAACTGATGCTGTTTTCTCATTGATTGGTATAAAACCTATATGGATGCTACTATTGACCAGTGTTGTTAGTGTGTCTTGCTATTCAAGATTCATCCTGGAGTATTGCCAAGACCCACTATCTGCTTTAGATAGCTCTTTCAGGATTTGGTACTTGTGTGATTGCTGGTGGTGAGTCAGTTTCAGATACTTCATGAGAAATACATCGAGGTGAGAATTTGAGATGAGTTTGTCAGACAGTAGGTATCTTCAGCTTCAGTGTAGGTAGCATTAGCCATGATGCCAGTACTGCATTAAGAGTATAGTAGTAAAGCCTGTTTATAAGATCACATAGTCATACTCTAGGAATGAATGTTTGGTCTCATATCCAATCAAGTCTAGTTTTAAAGTAGATAGGGTGTTACTTTGACATGTAGAGGGAGTTTCTTCCAAAGGTAGGGCATGTGCTGCTGAGACTCCTCTAGCTAGGGGAGGTATACCTTACTTTAACTGCGTGGGTTCCTGCTAGCCCATTGGATGTACAGTGGACTACATCTTGGATTCAGGTTAAGCTGGGAGTGTTTACCTGTTATATCAGTGTGTGGGATGATGACATAAGACTTAGTGAGTCAAATGTAATCACTGTGGACTATCAGTATTTTGGGTCTATGTTAGGCCATCGAATGGGCTAACCATCAAACGACTGAACATCAAACAATAAGCATCAAAAGTTCACTCACCGAACTTTCATTTCATCGAGGGTATGTAATTACTTGTCCAACACTTCCCCATCTCAAACATGGAAGTCTTTCAAACCAAACAAGGTGGGGGCCCCACACACACCCTTTACTATATATACCAACTCTGAGACCACATTACAGTGGAGAAAAGGTGCTTGAAACACTTCCATGTGTGAGAAGGGGAAGTGTTGGACAAATAGTTACTTACCCCCTTGATGAAATAAAAGTCCGTTAAGTGAACTTTCAATGCTTATTGCTTGATGTTCAGCCATTTGATGGTTAGCCCATGTGATGGCTGACAATAGACCTCAGTCTTTCATCCAGGGCTGCTGTGATCTTTATGAAGAAATCACCTAGTTACAGGAGGCATGTCCTCTCTATCTTTTAAAAATCCAAACTGGCGTAGGTCCTGGGACTGTAGAGCACTCAAACCAAAGTTTACCAGCATGACAATTGTTTACTCTATCACTTTATAAGTGTTACTTATACAATTAATAGCTGTATACTTTCTTGGGTCTGCAATGGGGTCCCCTTAATGTAATGGTACCTCTATGGTCATTCTTGATTTTTCAGAGACAAAACTCATAGACAGACTGAAACTGAAGAGGTATAAGATTGGTGTGGCAAAGTGATTCTTGACACTATCAGACAGCTATAAATATTATCAGGTCTCATTGGTTTTGTATGATGCAACTCAAATCTGTCTGAAGGTGATCTGAGGAGGGACAGGATTGAAAGTGATCAGGAGAAAAGTTACCCCACATTTGTTTAGGATGGTATTAGGAATTACTTTTGGATCAGATCTATAAACTCCCCTGGAAATACAGTTGGTATCATAATGGCTAACATTTATAAATTTCCTTATATAACCGATTAAGGCATTGGATTTAACTTTGGAGTTGTAGGAGATCCTGCATTTATACCTGTCCTTGAACACTTTAATGGTGAGTTTCAGGGATTACCTGCTAGTTTCAAGTTCCTTTCAAAATGAGAGAGTGAGGATCTATTACAGATAGTCTGAAGTTTCCTCAGTTTTGTTTTACGGATTACATATATGAGAATTATGTTACATTATCTTATTTCTGTATGTAGCACTATTCTTGTGGCCGTTAAATCAAACACTTTTACATATCAGAAATGTATGCAATATCATCATCTACTGGTTATTTTAGAGAATGGCATCACTTACAGTTTTAGATATGTATGTTAATAGGAGCAGATTTGGTTTAGGGTAATCACAACATTCTGTAGGGATTTAGCGGTAGCACATTTTGAAATTACTGTTATGTGGTTGGATTTACTAAGGAAGGGATAACCTTATAAGGAGATAAGTCAGTATAGAAGAAGAAAAAAAGTCTCCCTTATGGGGAGTGAAATAATTTGATGAAAGATGTCAGCAGTAATAAAACTAAGCACTCCTTATGTATCTTTGGTGCTGAATGCATATGTATGCCAGTTGTAACTATAGTGAATCACTGATGTCAAGTTACACTGGAACTCAATATATTAAGTAAAGTGTGGAAACACAGCAGGCCCAGTTCAAAATATCCAAAGGTAAAGTAAGCAACAAACAGCAGGCAGCAGGTAAAATAAATCAAAGTTTAATGCATATACAAACTGGTACGCACTTTTGCTATGAAATCTTAGCTTCTTCAGACCCTAAAAAAGCAGCATCTTCACTGAACATTCATATAGCAATGTCATAATACACAAACCAATCAGGAGCTAAAACTAATAAAACAGTTAAATAGTTTATTTATTTTATTTATTTATTTAACATTTGTTTATTTAAGCAAAATAGGTAAACATTACTTTTTCCTTCTCCTTCTACCTTTTAAAACAGGTTTCAAGGGTAAAAATTCATTGAAGCCTAACCCCATATGACAACGTAGTTTCATATCCATCTTGCTTCACATCTCTCGGTTTCATTTTCAGTGTTGCCTAACCTAGCATTCTAATATATAACATCTATCATAATAAAAGAAAACCTATGTGTAGAATAGAGTATGTGTGTGCTGTTTCTTTAAGAAACGTCTCAAGGACTGAACATGCATAAACATAGTCAGCATGTGCTAGCTTCAGTGCCATTTTTAGAGTGCAGGCAGAAAGTGAGCATGTATAAGTATGTAGCTAGTTTGTATATACATTTTTCTAAGTTAAAGTTATTAAGCCTTAATCCTGATGTGTTTCTACATAATAAAGCTGTTTGAACAAAGCTCACAAAGTCTCATCTATTGTATCTTGACTAGACAAGCAACATGGTGTCAGAAATGGGATTCCAGAGATTGCTTTCCAGAGCTACGAGGTGCAGGGTTAACAGTGAAGTTAAACTAAGAGAAAGAAGCATGAAAAAGGGCCAGAAAAGAATCAAAGGCAATGAAAACTTGCACTAACAGTTTATTTTATAAAAAGATAAAACAGAACATTACAAGGGCACAAACCACATTACTAAATAAGCGAGAGTCACAAAAGTTTATTAATTAAACAAAATGTTTGAGATTAAGATATTTGATAAAATGATTATCAGAAAAGCACATAAGGGGTTTGAAATTACCTGGAAATTGTAAAATTGGCATGCTTAGAGTAAAACAAGCTCAAAAAAAGTACAATGGGCATGGAAAGAGATTAAGTAAGTAAAAACAAATATAATAAGGGTGAAAAGGGCACATTAAGCATAAATAAAGCAAGGTGACTGCATTTTTTGGCAAAGTGCTGTTTTTTGGCAGAAACTATTGTTTTGCAGTAATTGAAGCCCTGAAAAGCATAACTAGAGTTATTTAAAGCATGTCAAAGTGTGTTAAAGTGCTTACAGGTTGTGCTTATAACTGCATATTTATTTTGAAAACTTTATCTGTGTGCAAAATAAAACTATTTTGCAAAGTGCAGTCAAAATGCAGCTATTTTGAAAAGTTTATTGTGCTGGTTGTGTCTGTTCATAAAGTACCACCATTACAGAGTGCTTCTTGCACTGTAAAAATTTATTTAGCAAAGTACCCTCATTTTGGAGAAGTGTCAGTGTGCTGTGTACTGTTTATTTGCAAAGTGCAATTACTTTGAAATGTCCATTTAAACACCCCATCTATCATTATTTTACTATTACTATCTCTTAAATTATCATATCTCTATTACCTCACCCAACCTCCTTCATCTGACCATTCACAACTTTTTCATACAACCTACCACTTGAACTCCCCTCACTCACCTTTACACGCTCCTATTTCTCCCCATCTATACCCAATAACACAACTTTTAACCTTCTCATTCAAGATTTTCTCCTCGCAGAATAACCCTATCCCAATAGTAACTAAACACCCCTTGATTATCATAACAGATCCAAATTATTATTCCACTCTACTCAATTACCTTCTTAACCCAATCTCTCATCTCATCAACTGCCTCCTATCTGGTGACATTCACCCTAATCCTGGCCCCTCCACCTCTCCTTCCTCACACAAGCCTATATTATTTACTTCTCTAAACCCACAAAGTATTGTCAATAAAGTCCCTACCCTCCATGCATGGCTCACATATAATAAACCTGACATACTTGCTATCTCAGAAACATGGTTAAAACCCTCTATAAAAGATTCTGTAATAACTCCACCCAGCTATTCTATCATTAGAAAAGACAGGACCCAGAAAAAAGGTGGTGGAGTTGCTCTCCTATATTCGTCTTCCCTGCTAGTTACCCCCTACAACAAACCTACTCCAAAGTTCAACAACGCTGAAGTACTACTCAGCCTCCTACAGGTTAATAAGCACAAATACATTTGTCTAGCATCTCTCTACATTCCCCCAGGTGACAACATTTCCACACTTGAAAACATCCTCTCTTGGCTCTCAAACAATATCAGTAATGAAACCATAATCTTAGGAGATGTAAACATCGACTGGACCTCCATCCAGTCTTGACCAACCCTCTTAATATCAACCTATATAATTTCTCCCAACTAATCAACACTATAACACACCCATCAAAAACCCTCTTGTGGCACCATCCTTGACTGGATTCTAGTATCACATCCCCACTATTTCTCAGACAGTGGTACTCTTCCTGACCCCCTTGGTGATCCTTGCCTACTTTCACCCCACCAACTCTCTGTATCTCTTTATTATCCCATAACTTCATCACTACCCACAATGACAAAAACTTTAACCCATCAACCTTCATATATTCTCTGAAAGCAATCAACTGGAATAACCTAAAGACACTACCCCTAGAAGATGCAGTTACTCATTTCAACTCTACTTTCTTAGAAATACTCAATTCCCAAGCCCCTCTAAGAACAAAAAGAATAAAAACAAATTCAGCCTCCTGGCTAACCAAGACCACCCTATCAAGTATGCACCTTAGAAATAAAGCTTGGGGACTCTATCTTAGAAATAAAACCCCAGAACAACATAATAAAAGCTTATAATCTCTGATAGACAGAAATATTTCTTCACACTCCAAAACAACAACAAAAATAACCCTCAAAGATTCTGGAAGGGGATCTCTACCCTCCTTAACCCCAGTAAGCCACACACCCCAACCCCAGACCCAAATAGCCCAGACTTAGATCTAGCTACTCAGTTCAACTCCTTTTTCATTGACTCTATTAGCAAACTCACATCCTCCTTCACATGCCCCACCTCTACATCTAATTCATCCTCTCCCACAAACAACCCTCCCTTACTTCCTCTGTCTCCTCATTCTCATCATCTCACTGTCTATCTTCCACCTCATCCACTACTCAAAACCCCTCTTAGCCCATATCTTCCTCAAATCCTTCTCTCCCCACTTCTCCATTCTCATTTAAACCTATACCCACTTCCACCATAAAAACTTCTTCAGAAACTGAAGCCATGCACCAATGCTCCAGACAATATCCCCTCTTACTTCCTAAGTATAGCCGCAGAAGCAATTGCCTATCCCATTAGCATTCTAATTAACCGCCCATCCATGAATGCACGGTGCCCCAATTGTGGTTATCATCCCCCTCCATAAAGGAGGTAACAATTGCAACATCAACAACTTCCGCCCTATTGCTATCTTGTCCCCCATATCTAAAATTCTAGAAAAGTGCATCCAGCTTCAACTCCTTCCACATCTGTTAGAAAATAACCCTTTAACCCCTACACAACATGGATTCAGGCCAAATCATAGTACCATGACAGCCCTCCTGTCCTTTCTTGAGATTGTAAACAGAGCTCGCGATCACAGCCACATTGTCTCTACCCTATTACTTGACCTCTCCAAAGCCTTCGACACTATCTCACATAGCCTACTCTTATCCAAACTGTCACAACTTAACCTCTCTCCCTCCTCCATAGATTGGTTTTCAAGTTATTTATCTAACAGATACCAAGCTGTAATATGGAAGAAGGCCACTTCCTCGTTCCTTAGTATGGAGTTCCCCAAGGATCTATTCTTGGTCCCTCCTCTTTAATATATTCATCAATGATTTCCACAAATCTATTCCATTTGCTAATATCATCCAATACGCAGATGATTCTACCATTATCTGCTCTGCCACCTCTTCCTCTTCACTCCAAAACTCACACAAGAAGCTTTCTCAATTACTGAAGATTGGATGAAAACAAATCACTTAGCACTCAATGCCTCCAAAACAAAACTAATGGTATTTACCCCCTCCAAATCCACTTCCTTCGACATAAACTCTTTCTCTATTACCAGCCAAGAAACTGGTATCTGAAGCTAAACTACTAGGTGTTCAAATCGACAACCGCTTAATTTCAACTCTCATCTACAACTTAATATTAAAAAACTCATCAAAAACTAGGTATGCTTTACCGTCAGAATCAGTATCTTACTAGCTCCTCCAAAATCACTCTCGCCTCCTCCTTTCTTATCATTATTGACTAATCTTCAGATCTCACTAAAAACCAGCTCTCCTACTGCTATAACAAAATTGCCAAATAATAGCCATAGATCCTCCACCCACCACTGTTTCTCTCTCCAAAAACTAAATTGGCTCGAACTATCTAATCATCTCATCTATATACAGCTGACCTTAGCTCATAAGCTCATTCTCCCCTCTCTTTGTCCCTCCCTGTCTTCTGCCTTTAAAATGCACCTACCAAACAGAGTCTTAAGGTCCAACAATCAAAACCTACTGGTAATTCATAAACCATCTTACCCCCAGGTAAACACTTACTATCCTGTAACCTTTCCGTCTCTGGAACTCACTCCCACCATCCATTATCACCTCTAACCACACATGTTCAAAAACAGCTTCACTCACATCTAAGTTCCCAATGGGATTGCTCTTGCTCCCACCCTCATAAATACATTACATCCTTCCACCAATATGTTTACCTAAAAGCTTGTGTTCCTCTGTTTCCACCTATAATAATTTTTTTTTATTCCTTCTTCAAACTCTCTGCTCTATGTATTTCACATTATTTCCAAGCTCATTTACTTCACATTAATCCTCTTTGTTAGTATTGTTCTGAATGTTTATGAACTTTGAATTTAAATGTTTTATCTACCACTTTTGTATAAATATATTAGCAATCTTGTATGAACCTAATTTTGTGTGTGCTGGAGCTTTTCTCCCCATGACTATTATCTACCATTATGTATAATTATTTAGCGATCTTGTGTATGTACCCAATTTTTTTCTGTACTGGTTTTTTTCTCACAGGGACTCCATTGAAAACGGGTTCTTTTTGCCCAATGGACTATCCTGGTAAATCAACTGCAAATAAATAAATAAATAAATAAATAAATGTTTCTTACTCGGAGCTTCTGCCAAGTTCATTCGCACAATGCAGTTATTTCAAAATGTTTCTTACACTGATAAGAGCTGATTTCTTACAGTACAGTGATTTCAAGAGTATTACAGTGCCCAAGAGACCTATTTCACAAAGTTCAGTTATTCAAAGGCTTGTTGTATTATTGGGCATAGTTACAAGTACTGGCATAAACTACTGGCATATGCATATGTGTGTATGTCCATTTGCAAAGGCCTTCACTGGTATGTGTTAATATGGCAGATGGATTTCAAAAGTCCCCAGCACTTGTATTTGATCAGAATATTGCAGGGAATTGGAGAATATTTGAGCAATAGTATGATATTTTTATACAAGCAGCTTATTCTGACAAAAATGCATGCACTAGGGCATTCATTTTGCTAACCCTAACTGAGTCAGAGGCCATTGGAAGGGAGCATTCATTTGTGTATGCACCAGTAGTATATGAGGGAGAAGGTGAAAACTGTCATATTGTTGTACAGGCTGAATCAAGGGAAGCACAAATTCAGGGAAATGTGCAACCCCCAGACAAATATTACATTAGAGAGTCATTTGTTTTACACAAGAGATCAAAAACCAGTGGAAACTTTTGCAGAATATATAACTGACCTGAGAAACAAAGTTAAAATGTGTTGGTTTGGTTACTTAAACAATGAGTTGATAAAGGACAGGCTTGTAGTGTGTACTTAATAGTGCTTCTGTGAGAAAGATTTTGCTTTGTGAGAGTGATTTAACATTGAGCAAAGCTACTGAGATTTGTCAAATCTATGAAGTTACAGAAAGGCACACAAGTATGCTTGCTGGTGATGAGTATGCTTTAAGAAAGTTCCAAAGCAAATGCATACAGCATGCAACACATGGCAAGCGAAAGCAGGCCTAAGCACATAGCAACCACAGCCCCTGCTGATTCACCAGGGGAATCGCATATTTTTCCAGCAAGTGCTAAGAAAGGAGCATGCTCAGTGCAGTACAAGCATGACTCAGCAAAACCCAAATCCGTCTTTATAGTTAACCGTCGCAATTGTGGTGGCAATCATGAGTCTAAAAGAGAAAAATGCTTAGCCTTTGGTCAGAAATATCACAAGTGTAAACAATGGAACAATTTTCAAAGGTTTTGCAAATCAAGTAAACCTCAAACAGTTATAAAGAAGGGTCACAAAAAAGTAAATTGATCAGGTAGAATTGCAGCAGTCTACGTTCTGCATAGATGGTATATCAGTAGTTGGTGAAAAGGCTGATGCAGTGAATTTGTTGGCAAAAAATGAAGTGTTTTGTACTGTCTAGATCAATGGTAAATCCACTGAGCTTAAAGTAGACACTGGTTTAAAGTATAATGTTATCTCAGCAGATACTTTTCCTAAAGTGAGAGCTAGTGAACAACTCAGTGTGGCCAGCTGTGCAAAACTTGTTGCTTATGGAGATGAAGAAATTCAAACCAAAGACTCAGCAGTGTTTTCATGTTATTTTGCTACCAACTGTTACAGCTTGTTATTCTATGTAGTTCAAAGACTGTGCAGTCTTTAGAGTGGATCTCAGAGACAGTTTAAGAATACATTTGCTGTCTTTTACCAAAGAAATTCATCATATAAGTACATCTGCTAGTTCCAGTTTTACTGAAGCTATTTTCTCAGAGTATGCTGATGTTTTCGATGACAAGTTAGGCAAACTTCCAATTGTGGATTCAATAAAGTTAGACCCAGAGGTCAGTTTAGTGGTCAGTCCAGCAAGTTCCAATAGTTATACAGAATATAGTTAAAGCGGAGTTGGATAAAATGGTGCAGCAAGGTGTAATTTGTCCAATCACAGAACCAACTGAATGGGTGTCGTCCATGGTAGCAGTCCACAAAAAAGGCTCAGACAAAATCAGAATATGTATTGACCTGAGAGATTTGAACAAAGCATAAATTGAACGTCATCATGTAATGTGTACAGTCAAGGAAGTCACAGCCCTAATACTGAATGACACTGTATTTTTGTCTTGGATGGAAAATTTTCATTTTGGCAAGTGATGCTTGAGCACAAATCCTCATTACTGACTACTTTCAGTACCCGGTTTGGCAGATATAGATTCCTCAGGATGCCATTTGGAACAAATTCTGCAAGTGATGTCTTCTAGCATGCAATGGAGCAAATTTTTTTCAGGTTATCCTTGTGCCATAATAGTAGATGATGTATTGGTTGGAGGCAATGGTGAAGCAGAGCATGACAGAAACCTAAAGAGAGTTCTAGAAAGAGCACGTGAAGTGAACTTAAAGCTCAGTCATCTAAAGTGCAAATTCAGACTACCAGAAGTTGCATATGTAGGTCATTTATTTACCCAGTACTGTCTTGCAACCAGACCTGTCTAAGCAAGTAGCCATTCTTGAGATGCCAGCACCAGATAATGTTCAAGCTCTACAACGTTTTCATGATATGGTCAACTATTTAGGCAAGTTTATACCAATCTTCAGTGAGTTGACAGCACATTTGAGAGAGGTAACACACAAAAATGTTACATGGTCTTGGATGGAACAGCAGCAGAAAGCATTTAAAGACCTTAAGCAGAAGATTGCCACCCCCAAGAGGTGACATGTGCCGGCCATGTCCAACCCGGAATTAGAATAAAATCACGGTCCATGTGAGCAGATGAACCTATGAACCTATGATGTCAATAAACCAGTAACTCTTTCTTGTGATGCTTCAAAATTTCATCTTAGTGCAGTCATTCTTCAGAAGGGCAGACCAGCAGCCTATGCATCAAAAACTTTTACCAAACTGAAATGCAATATGCTCAGATTGAGAAAGGACTTTTGGCAATAGTATTTGCATGTTCAAAGTTTCATGATTATACACAAATTATGATCGAACTATTCAGATTAAAACTGATCACCAACCTCTAGTTACTATTTTAAAGAAGCCTATGCATTCGGCTCCAGTGCGATTACAAAGAATGATGCTCAAATTGTAAAAGTACAACTTCAAAATGCTCTATACAAAAGTCAAACTTCTTTTTCTGGCTTATACCTTATCCAGATCACCCAGAAATATAACAGAACAGTTTCATGCAGAATATTTTGACTTTGATGTCATGGAAGTGTGTACATTTTCTACCATGATACTTAATGACTTGAGAGATCATAAAAAGACTGATCCAATTTTCCAAAAGCTCAACCACTACATTAATGTTGGATGGCTGTCAAAGCAATCTAGTATACCACCTGAAGTGCAAACTTATTTTCCTTACAGAAATGAGATGTTGATGGAAGATGGCATTGATTTCAAAGGTCCTAAAGTTGTTGTTCCTACTTTCTTACAACATGAATATATCAAGATTTTGCATCATGGTCATCCATGTTCTGAAGCTACCAAAAGAAGGGTGAGAGGAGGAGTATTTTGGCCTTCTCTAGCAAAAGACATTGTTAAAGTACTTTCTTCTTGTTCAGTATTTAATAGTACTAAACCACATTTGCAAAAAGAACCACTTCAGCTAAGTCAAGTTCCTGAACTACCTTGGTCAACAGTAGCCACAGATATATTTGAGTGGAATAATTAGCATTACTTAGTGTCAGTAGACACTTATTCAAACTGGTTTGAGGTCGATTTACTACCTAACCTAATGTCCACTGCTGTTATCATCAAGTTGAAAAGTCATTTCTCAGTCGATGGTAGTCCACACAAAGTTATTTCTAACAATGGTACTCAATTTACTAATCAGTTGTTGCAGAAATTTGCAAAAGAATGTGACTTTGTACATGTTACTAGTAGTCCAGAATATCCACAGTCAAATGGTCTAGTTAAACATGCAGTGTACGTGAGAGGTCAAAGTGTGACAATACCGATGTCTTTTTGAATTTACTTAATCTCAGAAACATACTCTGTGATGATATGCTTGGCTCGCCTGCCCAGAGACGTCTATCTAGGCAAACCAGAACAGTATTGCCTATCAGTTCCAGTTTGCTGAGGCCTAAAGCTAAGAACAACAGAACAATTAGAGCTGAATTATTCAGAAAGTGTACTGTGCAGAAGTCCAGCTATGACAAACTGAGCAGATTTCTTCGTCCATTGAAATAAAAGAGATAGTGAGGATACAAGAGGTGAAAGGTTACAACCGGATTGGTCAAGTAACAGGTATATGTACCAAGCTGAAATCCTGCTTCATAGAATCTGAGAGTGTGGAGTACAGGAGAAATCGCAGACATCTTCTTTCTGTATCAGAATCGATATCGCAGCATTGTTCCTGTGATACAGACTCTAGATCTCAAAGCAATTCAGACAAGGTTCCAGTTGCAGAATGTGTCTTAATTTCTACTTCCATTCCTGATGATGTTTCTGATGTCCCAAAAGTTATACATTCAGCAGAGCCAGTCCCAGTTGCCAGACCCGATTCTAGTTTCTATGTCACATGATTTGGTTGTATTTCCAGACCAAGTGTGACATAGGATAGGTTCTGTATAATTGTATGACAAAGAATTATTTGTACTGATTGCATGTCAATTAATGCCATCAACATTGCATGATTTTATTTCTCAAATAGGGAGGATGCAGAATAGAGTATGTGTGCTTTATCTTTAAGAAACATTTCAAGGACTGAATGTGTCTATAAATAGGCAGCCCATGCTAGCTTCAGTGCCATTTTGAGGGTGCAGTCAGAGAGTGAGCATGTATGAGTGTAGTAGCTAGTTTGTATATAATTTTATCTAAGTTAAAGATATTAAGCCTCAATCCTGATGTGTTTGTACATAATAAAGCTGTTTGAATAGATCCCACAAAGTCTTATCTATTGTATCCTGACCAGATGAGCAACACTATGTGCACTACCTTGCACCGAAACATGTTTACTTAAGGTATTGACAGTTACCTTTATTTATAGAATATATATAGTCCCTAATGAGTAGACGAAACTGACGGTTTTGCCAACATAAAATGAACTGAATTACTCACAGTTAGCAAAATAAACAATGTTTGTGGTGTCACAGTTAGCCATAACATTTACAAAATATTTAGCAAAATAAACAATGTTTGTGGTGTCACAGTTAGGCATAACATTTACAAAATATTTTTTTCCTGTCTGTGGATGAGCAAACTCATTATCTTCTCTGACATACTGAGAGAAATTACAAGTACCACATTTTTGGTACCCTCTCCCTGCTGTCCGTAGCCCAACGTATCTGGATAACACAACAACCTCTTTAAATATGCCATATTCTTATAATAAAACTTAGGAGATGTACCAACTAATACTTCAATACATGCATCAGAAGTTAAAATATGCCAATTCTTTTTAATTGCATCAGTGACCTTATTCATGTCGCTGGAAAAAGTCATAGAGACTCTTAAGATGTTATCCCTTCTAACTTGTCTATGTGGGTCATGGGTGGGGGTCATAAAACAAGGTCTCCTAACACCCTTCCACAGCTAATGGGCACCACACATACCTTTAGCTATCTCAGTCCCTTTATAACCTCTCTCCTCAAAATAATCCTTCAGGGTCATGATAAATTCCTCAATGTCCTGGTCTTTAAGATGCAGTCTTGAGGCTCTTAACATTTGTCCCTTCACCACATTCTCAAACACATGGTTAGGATACATACTGCTACAATGGAAAAAACACGGTTTGTAATAGTTCTTCCTATAAAGTCTTGTGATAAGTCTATTACTACTAGGCTCCCTCTTCACCAAAACATCCAAATAAGATATCTCAGTATGAGACCTAGTAGCAGTAAACTGCAAAAAGTTTGTAGTGCAATGAAAGTAGCAGATAAATTCATCTAATTCCACTATGGTGTCAGTCTAAACCATAAAAAGGCCATCCACAAACTGTCAGTAAAATTTTATTTGATGATCCCCACCATCTCGAGCTTACAAGAAACCTATATTCCCATATGGCGATAACTGCTTTGGCATAGCTATTGGCAAAAGGTATACCTATAGCTACGACATGCCTCTGGTGATAATATCTATTGTCAAATGTAAAAATGTTATTCCCCAAAATGATCTCAAGGAAAAATAGAATAAGATCAATCTACCTAGCATACAAATCACTTCTCATTTCAATAAAATCCTTGACCATTAATATACCTTGATGATTAGGTATCACTGTGAACAGTGATATAACATCAAGCATTACCAAAAGGTAACTAGATGAAAATGCATCATCCTTGGAAACTTATACAAATCAAAAAGACATTGCTGTGTATCTTTTAACGCAAAAACATGTGTCCAACATTGGTCTTAACTTTTTCTGTAGATAAATGGACATAGGTTCAGTGAGCCACTATAGGTCTAAATGGAGAATGACTCATGTTCTTGTAAATCTTGGATAAATCCTGAAATAATGGAACAAGAGTTAAGTCACCTTTTAGATACCTGTACAAATCATCAGGAATAGCTCCTTCTAACTTGGCATTATAAAGCAAACTATGAGCACTGCTAATAAAACCATTTAGAAATTCATCTATAAGTTTCACTATCAGACAGCAAAGCATTCAGACTATTATAATAACAATCATGGTTGATAACAATGACCACGCCCCCCTTGCCAGCACATTTTATCACAATACTTTGTTAATTCATGACGGAGCACAAAACACGCCACTCGTCTGGTGCCAAATTAACAAACCCGCAGCCAGTTTTACCTTTATATAACACGTTATAGATATCGGATTCACGCATTCTCAAAACCACTTTTAACATAGAATTATTGACAGGAACAAATGTTCTACGTTCACGAAATAAAATAAAACAACATCCTTGTTAGAAACATTCTCACCAAACTGTAACTTCAACATAATACTTCATGCAAACAGTTTCAAATCAAAAACAACATCCACCACATCACAACCTTGCAATGGGATGAAAGATAAACCTTTACTCAAAATGGACACTTCTGCCTCAGACAGTACCTTTATAGATATATTGTGTACCAGCTTTCATCTCACATGAGACACATTCTCTTTACATTGTTGTTCTCCTTTCCTTTGTGGCTCTTCTTCCACTTCCCCCACCCTCAATGGCATGAACGTGAGCAGTTGCCTAAGCCACGTGTTTTGATAGGCTGTGACAGAGTCAGAAAACCATGACTCACAGAAGCAACAGCAGTTTTCCTTCTAACTACTGGTTGCTCATCAGTACTGGTCGTAGCTGAAGTCATCCCTCTTTGGTTAATATTCACCTGGTTACCAGTCTCATTGGTGGGAGTAGTGTAAATATAATTATCAGTCAACATAGTGGTTAGTTTAGGAGAGCTACTTGGTGCTGTTTTAGCTAAGGCCATGTCATCATGGCTTTCAGATGCATCAGAGGTTACTGTTGTGGTCAATTTCTCACTTGTCACAGTTTTTGGTCAGGAAAAAAACATGAGCACAAAAATCAATTAAATCATGATTACGTTTCTTCCTCTTACTGCTAATCAGCTTCCTCTCATAGGCACTCACATTGTCTATGATCTCATTAATGGCCATATTAACCTCATCTGGTGACATCAGTGTACAGAGTTGACTTTCTTGCTGTTGGATATCAGCACAAAGTTTAGTTTCTTTTGGCAGAAAATTAGTTTGGAGACTAGCTTTAGCTATATTCAGTTGTTGATAGACTTTTTTCAGCCAAAAGAAACTTTAATATTTCAAAATTATTAAAATCCTTCTATGCTTTTTTGCAGAGTAAAATCACATGTATCCCAATTCCCCCCACCTGACTCAGGAGTCTGTGCCAAAGAAACTTCATTAACCTTACAAACGACATCCAAAGCCACCAAAAATTTCTAAAGCAACTTCAAATTAGAACATTGGACTAATAAGAAATGCAACTTTACAGATTTCTATGAACCTACCAATGATACACATCAGGATATAGTACACACTTTTAGAGAAAAGTTATTCAAATGTATACCATACAAATTGAGATCGATTACTTGAACAAATGTGTTAACTGTGTATGGGTCCCGAAGGGACTGCATTTTTTGTAAGTTTCCAAATAATGTTGAACATAACAGTGCCTTCCAAACTGAATTACTGGAACTTCTTAACCATTTTGATTTTGAGCTTATGAGGTAGAATTGTTTCGAATCTTATTGCCTAGTATTGATAGAACTAATTATTGAAGGCTTTTAATATTTGTGAGGACATTTATAATACAAAGATTAAGAAAATACTACGAAATCTGCAAAGGACAGGAAGGAAGGGCTTACACCTTTTCTAAGGACAAAGTGCATGAATTGACAACTACTGGTTTTGAACATAGAGTTACTTTTAATGGTGATGATGGCAATAAAGTGTCTGGCAAGAAGGTTTCTGGCAATGGCTCCCCTTTAGGCTACCCCCCCCCTCTGAGACACAGCAAGAGGATAAAAAGGAAGCAAGAACTGAATGCTCAGACTGTAAACAGAGCAGTTATTATGCTCAAGGAGGGGGAGGAGTGGGAAGGGGAAGCAGAAGGAGTTACTATTGTGCTAACAGGTACAGCAGCTATTGAATCCCATTACATCTATTGGTGACTTTAACACTATGCAAGTTTCACACAGCAATATTAAGAACAGTTTTGTAATTTTAATGTGTTTAACGACTTTTTTGAATTGTTTGCCAAAGGCTTTAATTTTGTTTCTGGTAGGCCTCTTAGAATTGTTGATGCACTGGATGATTTAAAATTGTTTCTCAGGAAAATTAACCTTGGTTGTTTGTTTGTCAACTCTGGCACAATACCAAGTGATGAATGTCCCAGGAGAAAGAGTGTTATTAATTCACCTCTTCATCCTGGTTTAAAGATTTTTGGAGATTTGGTGGAGGCAGAATTTAGGAAATTAAAGGACTCTAAGGAAGGCAGAGGTTCTAATTTATCTGATGGGGAAAGGTCTTTATAACAGTATCTAGCAACGTCTGGGTATCGAATAATGAAACCCGATAAAGGGGGTGGTGCGGTCATCATGGACACCACTGATTATGAATCATGTATGTTTGGGATTTTAATTAATGACCAGAAGTATAACCTTGTATCTATAAATTAAATAAATATTGGTTATTCTAAGACTGATTTTTTATAAAGAATCACATTCAACAAGGGGGGAGTGATGACAAGCTTTTGTACTTTTTAATTGTAGATAAACCTCACATCCCCTCTATTTTTGGCATACCCAAAGTTCATAAGAGTATTGATAACCCCCCCTTATGCCCCATTGTATTAGTGGCAGGATCTAAAACTAAGCCTCTTGCAATTTTTATTGACAAGAAATTGAAGTCCTTTGTTGCTTCCATCAAACACATATTGAAAGATTCCTGGGACTTCCATAGGAATATTACACCTGACTTGTGTAACAAAAACGTGATATTTGTTTCTATAGCTATCATTGACCTGTTTTCAAGTATTGCCCATGTTGAAGGTTTGGAATGGTTTTATCAAGTCTTATTGTAATGTAACTACTTAACTAATGTTGAAGTGAAGCTATTGGTAGAATTTATGGAAGTAGTTTTAAAGAAAAATGTTATTTCTTTTAACAGGGACTACTACAAAGAAATTCAAAGGGTGGCCGTGAGAGCCTGCGGTCCTCCCTTTATTTTCTAAGTTGGTATTGTATTATTGGGAAAATAATTTTATGTCACCCTCTGAATTTGATCACTTGAGACAGTGCTATACATGTTTTTTAGATAGTATTCGTTTATTTTGGAGAGGCACAGAGGATGAGTTAAAAGAATGTTAACATTACATTAAACATACCACCTTTTTTTAAGGTTCACTTATTTTCACTCACTTGGACGCAAATATTTATAAGGATTTTGTGAAAGGGAAATTTCAATCTAAGATTTAAAGGAAGGAAGCATTTTCAAACCAAACACCCTTTTTATAAGGAAAAAAAGGAATAGGTAAGGGAGATGATTAGGGCCTCTAGAATTACTACTAATCATGACATATTTGTACATGAAATTAGCTTTATTAAAAATGTATTCCTAGAAAGGAGTTACCCTAAGGATCTTATAGTCCAGCTTGTCCTGGAGGTTATGAAGAATCGTGCCCAAAAGCATTTTCCTATACTAGTGCACAATTGACCCTGCATACTACTAAATCTGTAAAGGAGGATTAACACAATTCTACGTGTGTGTATAATTTTTGTTCAAATTCTAAGGATATCAAAAAAAACTTAATAAGTATTGGAGTGTTTTAACATTAACACCTGCAATTAAACAGGTTATTCCAGATACACCTTTGTTTGTTAGGAAAAGGGGTAGAAATTTAATGGAGATTTTAGAGAATTACAATTTAAAAGAAATCAATAGGTCCAAAAATATTAGTAATAAGAAACCTACAAGTGTAGCTTTTGCAACCAGTGCCAATATATGATGAATACTGGTGAAAAATAGTTCCACCAGGGACATTTCTATTAAGCCTGCAGGACATTTCAATTGTAAAAGTCGGGTTGTTGTTTATTTAGTAAAGTGCATTTCTTGTGCTAGTTTTTATGCTGGCAAGACAGAAAGGGTGTTATGGAAGCATATATAAAAACACATATATGACGTGACCCATTGTAAAGATAGTAATGCACTTTACAGGCAATCTGAGGTATGTTCTGCCAGTAATTTCTTGTTTTTTATTCTGGAACAGGTGGCCCATGATCTGAACTGTGAACCATGGAATTCTAGGCTGGAATATCGAGAGTTATTTTGGCAACTGAGGTTGGATGCTGGAAAACCCCTAAGCTTAAATGAAAATATTAGTTTTTCTAGTGTTTTGAAAATGAGTGCTGCTAAACTATAAAGGTCAGTGTTTTGTTGAAACTTTAGGTGCAATATTATCCTCAGCTGAATTGTTTTTGTATTTCTAGAAGTTTTTACAATTTTTTATATGGATTTTTTATGAATATTTTGATATTTAACATTTTAACAGTTTTATTTTGCAAGATAAATTAATTCATTTATGTTATTTTGCAGGACTTACAGTGGATATAAAAAGTTTACACACCCCTGTTAAAATGCCAGGTTTTTGTGATATAAAAAAATGAGACCACAATAAATCATTTCAAAACCTTTCCCACCTTTAATGTGACCGATAACATGTACAGTTCAATTGAAAAACAAACAATTCTATTAGGGGAAAAATATAAAAAATAAAAACTTACAATAAGCTGGTTGCATAAGTGTGCACACCCTTAAACTAATACTTTGCTGAAGCACCTTTTGATTTAATTAGAGCGTTCAGTCTTTTTGGGTAGGAGTCTATCAGAATGGCACATCTTGACTTGACAATATTTGCCTACTCTTCCTTGCAAAAGTGCTCCAAGTCTGCCAGATTGCGAGAACATCTATGTACAGCCCTCTTCAGGTCACCCCACAGATTTTGTATTGAATTTATATCTGGGCTCTGGCTGGGCCATTCCAAAATTTTAGTTTTCTTTTGGTGAAGCCATTCTTTTGTTGATTTAGATGTATGCTTGGGGTCATTGTCATGTTGAAAGGTGAAATTCCTCTTCATCTTCAGCCTTCTAGTAGATGCCTGAAGGTTTTGGGCCAAAAGTGACTGGTATTTGGAATAGTTCATAATTCACACCACCTTAACTAAAGCAGTTCCAGCTGAAGAAAACCAACCCCAAAGCATATACTGCCACCACCATGCTTCATCGTGGGGATGGTGTTCTTTTGGTGATGAGACATGTTGTTTTTGTGCCAAACATACCTTTGGGAAATGTGGCCAAAAAGTTCAACCTTGGTCTTATCAGACAATAACATATTTTCCCCATATTCTTTTGGGAGATGATGTAGTGTTTTGCACATTTTAGCTGGACCTGTTTATTTTTCTGTGTAAGAAAAGACTTCAATCTTGCAACCCTATCCCATAGCTCAGACATATGGAGAATATGGGAGATTGTTGTCACATGTACTACACAACCAGTCCTTGCCAGAAATTCCTGCAGCCATTTCAGTGTTGCTGTAGGTCTCTTGGCAGCCTGCCTGACTGGTTTTCATTGTGTCTTTTCATCAGTTTTGGAGGAACGTCCAGTTCTTTGCAACATCACCGTTGTCCCATATTTTCTCCACTTTTTGATGACTGTCTTCACTGTGTTCCATGGTATATCCAATGCTGTGGAAATTTTTATGTACCCTTCTCCTGACTGATACCTTTCAACAATGAAATCCTGTTGATGCTTTGTAAGTTCTCTGCAAACCATGGCTTTTGCTGTAGCAGGCAACTGAGTAAATGTCAGAAAGATCCTACTAGGACAGCTGAACTTTATTTGGGGTTAATCAGAGTCTCTTTAATTGATGGCAGGTGTGTTCCCAAGATGACTGAATACTGTAAATAAATCAAAAGGTGCTTCAACAAAGTATTAGTTTAAGGGTGTGCACACTTATGCAACCAGCTTATTGTACATTTTCTATTTTTTATATTTTCCCCTTAAGACATTTGTTTGTTTTCAATTGAAATGTACAGGTTATAGGTCACATTAAAGCTGGGAAAAGTTTTGAAATAATTTATTATGGTCTCATTTTTTATATTACAAA
This sequence comes from Protopterus annectens, assembly GCF_019279795.1. NCBI lineage: Eukaryota > Metazoa > Chordata > Ceratodontiformes > Protopteridae > Protopterus > Protopterus annectens. The sequence goes on from NC_056739.1 coordinate 1,007,029,974, forward strand.
AACCTGGCATTTTAACAGGGGTGTGTACACTTTTTATATCCACTGCAGTTTTTCTTTTTCTTTTCTTTTTTTTTTTATGTTCATCCAGGTTTAGAATGAACTTTTAAGAATGCTTTTCAGTGAAATGTATTTGTGATTCATACATTTTAATGTCTTTATGTAAATTATTTTAGGAAGGGGTTTTCTGATTGGTGTATTGGTATTATAAAATGGTTGGCTGGGCTTAATTGTGTGTTCTGATGAAGTCTGATACATTACAGTTGAAAGCACTTAACCAATTTTAATTTACTTTTGTTGAATAAAGCCATTTTCAACCCTTACTTGATGGTGCAGTTTATCACTGAAACTTCACACAGACTGAAAAATCACTTTCATTTTGCCTTCAGAGTCCACAGATATGCCCCAGCAAAGGATGTGTTCTTAATGAGGAAGGCATATTAGTAATAAGAGAAGTTTTTACTCAGATTTTTAAGAAATAAGTACTCTTTTTTTTTTCTGCAAAAGCAGTGTATAAATTCTAGTTTATTTAAAAAATAGGAATTCTTTGAGTGACTCACGTTTATGATGACAAGCAGTGTATAAATTCTAGTTTATTTCAAAAATAGGAATGCTTTGAGTGTCTCACGTTAATGATGACAAGTGATGAGTTTCCTTACAGTTAATCAAGTTAACATAATTCAAGTTATGCATTTCCAAAAGTTCAGCTCTGAAAAGTGTTACTCAAAAACCCATTAAAAATAAAAAAAAATAAATAAAATGATTCACTTCCCCATGCCATCTCCATGGTTGAACTACTGCATAGAAAAATGTGGAGAGAAAATGGGAATCCTGCCCCTCCAGTGTGCACCGCTGGCTTGCACAAGACATAGACCAAATCAAAAGTGCACAAAAGGCAGCATAAGAAAGAAAGAAAGTGAGAGAGAGAGACATAGAGAAACTATTGACACAAAATAAATTTCGGGTAATACATTTAAAAATATATTTCTGTCAGCATTTTTTGTTCCCTAGTCAGACATAGTTATTATAGACTGAAACAAGAAGGCCTGGAGAATCTGTAAACAGTTTCAATAAATCCACAATAAGAAATGAAAGTTCCACTTCATAATTAAAGAGTGGCAACACTTATTTAAAGTCAGTAACTATAAGATATTGTTGTTGCCTCACTACAAGAGGTTCTCCAGTTCAATTCTCAGCTGGGGTGCCTTCTGTGTGGAGTCTGCATGTCCTCCCTGCATTTATGTGGGTTTCCTCCAGGTGCACCTGATTCCTTACGTGTTACAAAGACATGCATCTGGAACATTTCTCCACAGGCCTCCACTGAAAATTGGCTTCATCCAAGTCAGATTTTCCCAGTAAACAAATAATAAATAAATAAATAAATAAATAAGATTGTAGTTGGTGAACTGCAACTGACTCAGATATAGTGTTGATGCATGTGCAAATTATAGACAGCATGAAAGTAGGAACTGTAAATAGCAATATGAAGTATGAGGTAAGAAAATGCAGCACAGGTGGATGCAGGTAACTACAATGAAAATGTGAATGATATTGTTATAAAGTTTAAGGGTCTGTACAGGTCCACTGAGTATGGTTACAGCAGAGCAAGAGTAAAGCTGTTCTAAAGAGGCATATATAGGGAAAGAGGTAATGGTGGAGAGAGTATTTCTATAGTAGCCTTAGATAGCTTACTAAAATCAAGTGAAGGTATATCAAACTGTGGTTATGGATGGAACAGCAGAGGAACAGTAGCAGATCTGAAAGAAGAAGGATGTAGTTTGCAATTTGTAAACTGGGAATGGCAGTTATTGCTAAAAAGTAGGTTGAAAGGAGAAGGCAATAGAAAAAGAAGTTCTTTGATTATAATTAGTATATTAGATTACTTTAGCAGAGACGTAACTGTATAAATGACCTTGTTAGAATGATGATGAGACAGATTTAAGATGTTTTTTTTTTGGGGGGGGGTATAAATCTTTTCACTGTTACCACGAGCTAGTAGAAGAATTACACACTGAGTTTGGTATTAACTCATTTAGTTATACAGGCTCTGTTTTGTGGGTTTATGAGTTTAATTCCTGTTCAATTTGTGAAGAAATGCTGGATGAATTTATATATTGTGACTTGAGAGTTATAGATTAATGCAGTTATTGCTGAAAAGCATGGAAGGCATTGAAGTGAGATGGGTACAGCTGCCAAAGATCACTGGATTAGATTTGGTGGCATTTATTTAGGAATTGGTGTTTTTTAATCAAGAGAATAAGAGATGCTCTTATGAAAGAAACCAGCAAGCTGTGCTATCTTGATCCTCTGTGAAAAATATGTAGACTGTAATCTAAAAAAACTGGAAAATTATTTAATATCTATGAGGAAATGTACAGTTCAGGATATGTAAACTCATAAAGAACAGTTGTACAGTGTAAATATACAATTAAGCAGCTTTACACAAAACAAAAAAAAACTGGGGTTGACATAATTTCTGTGATATATATGCTGAGATTAAAACACATACACATAATTATTAATTAGACAAAGTCAAGAGCTGTTGAAACTCTGCTAGACTATAGAATACCTATAGACTGATGTAACAAGAAAGATAAAAAAAAAAAAAAACACAAGTTATATATAAGATAAAAATCACCATTACAGGTACAAGAAAAAATGTTTCAGAAGAAAGGATACTTTTATAAAATGTCAACAGAATGGAGTTTAGAAAGATTGTAACTAACTAACATTTGCAAACAGAGTGGATATGTTATCCACCCAAGTGTCTTGTTCAGCAGGAACTGGGACATCCATATTTTGTAAAAAGTAAACATTTTTCAAATAGTAGAATATTTTCAACAAAAGTTGTGGTTATAAGAAACAGAGAAGCAACACACAATTTAAGCCATGTGAACATTTTCTCATCTACATAAATGGAAAATACTTTATTTTACTGACTAATAGGTTCATAGGTTCATAGGTAAGTTCTAGGCTATTGACCCTAGTGCCTATATAATCCTAGCCAAATGGTACCCTGGCTTTCTCCACCCAAGAAAATTATTTTCCTGTGCCCCTGTCAAGCAGAGCCACAGAAGTGATCCCCGGGGTGTATTTCCTATCTCCCATCCAATCATCAAGATTTTTCTTGAAGAGTGCTAATGAGGAGCTTTGTTTGATATAGATAGGTAGTCTGCTCAAGAGTATGGGAAGTCTCTGGGACAGGAATCTACCCTTCCAGCATGTTCTGTTTATTGTGGTGACAAGGTTTATGTCCCTAGAGCTTGTAGCTTGGAGGGATTGGGATTTCTTCAAATGGAGCATGTCCAACAGCTCTGGGTTTGACATAGCTTTCTATGCTATGCAGAGATCGCCTCTGAGTAGGCGATATGCGATGGAGTAAAGCTGGAGTTTTTTGAGACGGTCTGCATAGGGCATCTGTTTGAGGCCAGTAATCCTTTTTGTGAGGTATTTCTGTGGCCTTTCCAGTTGTATTAGATGTCTTGTGAGGTACATACCAAAAGGGGCATTGTACTCTATAATGGGTCTAATGAGTGATGTGTAGAGGGGAACAATGGCCTCTTTTTTCCTGGATGAGAAATCTTTTGTGATGAGGTGTACCACATAGAAGGATTTCCTGACTACTGTGGTGATGTGATTTTCAAAGGACAGACTACTGTCCATCTGTGTCTCACCTACAGAAAATTTACAAGTAACAAACTACAATCATGCTATTATAAAATTGCCAAATTTGCCTCCGGCCTACCAAACCGCACACACCACTGCCAGGCCATTAAAGAAATTAAATGGTATGAACTTCCCCATTATTTTCACTACACACAGCTAACTCTTGCTCATAAACTAATACACAACCCAGAAAACTGCCCTGCACGTCATTCTATCCTACAATCCTACATTCCCTCCCAGATTCTTCACTATACTAATAAATAACTTCAAGTGTAGCAAACCCGACAAGAGAGTTGGACAAAGCTTGTACTCCTACTCTATAGCAAAATTATGGAATACTGTACCCCCTTCTGTTACACAACCTGATTCCATGAAAACCTTCAAATTAATCCTAAAAGCCAGTTTCTTAGCAATCAAAATTGTCCTTGTGCCCAGAACTATAGACCACTGTAAACAAATTCCAAAATTTTTCTGACTAGTATGAGTTTTTCTATTTTAACTAATCAATATGTACATCATCTGAACTTCTTTGACTTTTCTTCATCAATTAAGGTATGTCAATCACTGTCTTGTCTTTATAATCATTAATCTAAATCCAAAGCTTACCATGTATTGAAGTACATAAACGATTGTTTATTATAATGCATAAATGTATTTACTGTCCTTTTCCCTGCATACAATGAATGTCATTAAAAATACCATATATGTACTACTAACACTTAAGCAGATTTTATAAAACTTTCGATTCTGTGTGTTACTAATTGCTTGGAAATGTATAAAAATGTTTAGTGCACTGTATTGTTGTTAACAAATATTTTGATCTGTAAATGGAGCTTTTCTCTCTGGACCTCCACTGAAAATGGGTTTCTGACCCAGTGGACTTTCCCGGTCAATAAATGCCAATAAATAAATAAATAAATTGCACTTTCATTAACAAATGCAGGTACTACATACCTGCAGCATTGAAAACTGCTGATCATGACCCCTGACGACTTCAGGAGAAAGGAGAAAAACGTTTCTAGTCTGAGAGCATAGCAAACTGTCAATATCCTGGATTACGATCAGTCAGTAATGCCAGACCTAAGACCTATTTCATATTGTTCAGAAAATGCATGTTGATACAAAACCTGTCATTCTAGTAACATTTCATGTAAATTTATAGTAATATTCAAGTATTGTCCCTGATTTTAGACATTCTTTCTCCATTGCTTTTGCTTTTGTACATAAAGCTTTAGCAAAGAAGTTGAGAGGAATTTTGAAAATGCAGAATCCACAGTCATAAGTGAATGTCAGAAACATACTTTTCACATGTCCAGAACATTGCAATATGTCCAGAATTTTGCCACTTATTTTTAGTCAGCTGTCCAAAACATTTGCAATTTTCTGGAAAATCACTGAGGATGGAGGGGAAGGGCTGCGCTTGGGACCCAACAACATAGGACCCCACAGGACACAAGTCCAGTCTTGCCTATATATAGAAAAATAGTTGGATCGAACCTAGCCCTTGAAGCTAATGCCTTAAATGATTAAAGAAAATTGCAGGGAAAATGATATCCCTGTATTTTAAAATTGTGAGTGCCAGATTGGATCAGCAAGTAATAGAAATAGCTGGAAGAGCTTAGATGAATATAATGTCACTTTCATTGCTGAGTCTACTGGCCACATAACATTATTTCTAAGTAGGTTTTGCTGAAAAATTGGTGTGTGCGCATGTTTATTCAGAGAGTAGGATTTGCCTTTGACAGTGCAATACATAGGGCAGTAGCAAGTAAACAAATGCCATCAGGTCTTACAATGCTAGTATTATAAACTGCACAACTCTGAGACATGCTAATGGAGCAGTTATGAGATGTTTCTCATTGTGGTCATACCCAGACCTTTCAACCGTGCCGAATTACTCGGTTTTTACCGAGTTTTGGGGTTCAAATGAAGGGGTGCCACGATTCCCGAGTGGCACCCCTTCATTCCTGATTTTTTCTTTTTGTTTTTTAGTTTTTTAAATTTCTGTGACTGTTAGAGCTGATGTCATCATGTACGTGATGTCAGCTCCTTCGGGGATTCCAACCTGCATGATGATGTCAGCTCCCTCTACCAGACTGTCAGAATTGAGCTCAAGGAGCTCACTCATTTTCGGCTGGCCGCTGCTTCAAAAGGCAAGCGGGAACGGCTGGCCTGGCTGTTTTATCATGTAAGGAAACTAGCTGCTTCAAATGCAAGCAGGAACAGTGGAATGGCAGGAACAACTATCTGCTTCAAATGTGAGCAGAAACAACTGGCCTGGCTGAATGAAGACATCTGTTCGGGTGTGATGTAGAATGGTAAGGAGTGGTGCGTGTGTGTGTGTGTGTGTGTGTGTGTGTGTGTGTATATGTGTGTGACACAAGGTATGTACAAAAGAAAATGACTCAGTCCCTCTGTTGGTATTTTGCAGCGCTTTTCGACAGCCCATATGACAGCACGTCCATCACATACATCCCAACTGCTAATAGTTTGTTTCCTTCACAATTTCTTTTCATATAAAATTTACCGATGCATGAGAGTCCACGGTCCCAAAGCCAGTTACTTCCCATGTGTACAGCTTTGAGGTGGATTGCTTTGGGGAGGGTAGAAACATTTTACTTTAGACTTTCCACTGTACAAAAATCACCACAGTTCATATTTCACAAGATTTGGCTCGGATTGCTCCTGTTCCAATCATTCCTCCCTGCGTGACCTCATTCCCCTTTAACAATCACTTTCTTGAGGTTTTACAATTGGCATTTGAAAACTCAGTGGAAGGATGGGTGTGACGTTACATACTGAGGCTGGCCAATCCCCACGTGCTGGGCATTGTTTGAAGTAAAAGATGTGTGTGAGTAATTTTTGTATATGGTGTGCAGAAAAGCAAAATGCGATAAAATGTACTGTTTTCATAGGTAGCTTGGAGTGCTTTAAGTGACCAGTGACGCAGTAGTCTGTATGGGCGATTTTATTGCACAAGATTTGTTTTCAGCAGCGGAATGTTCATTATTTCATTAGGCTGTTGTGGGGGTTAAATTAAAAATGCTGAGAGGGTACAGACAAGTCTTCGGCTTCATGCATTACTGTACAGTTGGATATTCTGCTATGCTACTGTAAGATGTAGGGAAAAAAGGAAAACTTTCTATGCATATACTTCATACCTCAACTGCCCCTGATTTTGGCTCTAGTTTTAGCTCTGTCCCGCTTAATCCCTCCTAAAAAGTCAAGACTTTTGGAGAAAAGTTGGCGAATTATACCTAATAATGACAGTAACTTTGGCTCCAGAAAAGGTATTTTAAAATCACATTCAGTGTCTCAAGTTAACAGTACCAACATTTTAAGTGTCACTGATTGTCCCCATAATAACTCTCAACTGTCTAGATTTTCGCAGAATGTCCAGATTTTTGCCTCATATTTTTGATCTGTTCCTCATAAAATTTTTGCTTTTCTGGATTTTTGTGGCAAATCAATGAGGATTGAATTCATTAAATAATGACAGGCTTCAGATCCTTCAGAAAATGCAAGATAACACAAGAACTTTTATTCTAGCAACTTTCTAAGTTTATAACAGCAATATTTAAAATTTGTCCTTATTTTTGGGACTTTGTTCCCTTATTATTTTTTGCTTTGTTCAGATTTTTTGTGCTAAGAGGTTGAGAGCTATGTCTCCAATTATTGCTGGATTTGTCCCTGATTAGTTGAAAGGTATGCTTCTCACTGTAACTTATTCAGAGTAGGGTCTTTACTGAATATTAGTTGTTTGTAGCTCTCAAGTTCTTATCTTGTAAATAGGGACAATGCCAGTAAACAGGCAATTTTTAAATACTCATAAACTTAACACAAGAAACTGGTGTGTGTGTGTGTGTGTGTGTGTGTGTGTGTGTGTGTGTGTGTGTGTGTGAATGCCCCCCCAGTCAATACACCTGGTGGCTAGAGGTACTCAGGCTCAAACCCTGTACCTTGAGTACAGGGTAAAAAGAGCATAAAGTCCCTAGCCACCACCACCACTTATGAGCTTTGCCCATTTTTTTTGTGCTAAGAATTGAGAGCTATAGTGAGAAGAACTGAATTTGTATTCCCCCAGGTTTTTTGTGCTAAGAGTTGAGAGCTGAAGTGAGAAATGAATTCAGTAAATGATAGCCAGTAAGTTTCAGTCTTCCTATTCTTCAGGAAGTTGCTGATTTAACATAGTTGTATGTTGCTCTGACTGTAGTACATAGGGTCCTGGGATCAAGACTTACTAGTGAAATGCATGGTGGTAACACAACACAGCATTTTATTCTAGCAACTTTACAAAATTATACAAGCAATGTTTAAAATGTGTCCCTGTTTTTTGATCTTTTGCCCCCCCCAAAAACATGAAATTGAAAATAAGTACGAGAATCTGTGCAAGATGCCTATGACTTACACTGCTGTCATTCTATTTATAGTGTGGGTGTGAAAGTAGACTTCAACGATGGAAATGTTCTGAATTGGGCAGTTTTGTCATTATTGGTTCATGCATTTTGTTTCATTGCCTACAGTACAGTCTACTGGAAAAATGTTCAAACAAATTAAAAATGCACTCTAACAAGTGTGCTGTATTATATAAGGACTATAATTTAATAAAGTCAAGAAGGTGTATCAAAGAAAAGAACACATGTATGTTTTGTGTTGTGTGTGCAAGGGGCTAATGATTTAAAAACAGCCCAAGATAATCTATATCCACCACTGGCCAGATCCATTTTCTTTGGATGTGGTGTGGGTTTCAATGCTGTTTTAATGAATGTGAGTTTCAAGGGCAGACAAGTTTTAATGCCAAGTCTATTTTCATTGTGAGACAGTATTGCTTTTACCAGATGTCTATTAGTGTTTGTGCATTGTTATGCTGTAAAATTAAAATCCAAATTATTGCAGAAGTAAAGCAGTATGCACACATTAGTGTTGATGGTAATGGGGTAAAATAGCCAGGTAATGGGGCATTGGAATGGCTGAGGGGGACTCTGGTGCCATATTTTGGTTGTCTGTTCTTCAATTACATCTGAAGGTTGGTATCCCACAATTCCATCGGAGTGGGTGGGGTTACATAAGTATGTATGCAAATTAGATGTTAATCAGCATACAGATTTGTACCTATTTTTCATGGGCCTTGTCCAGGTTTTTGATGTTTTCAGGTTGAGAGGTATGGTCATATCCGGCTCTGTAGCAATGTTTCTCACTATTAGAGTATTTGTCCTCCCTGTGGTAAGCAATTACTGTTAGCGGCGAGCCTTTTTCTGAATCCTTGGGAAAATCTTCTCAATGCTTGGATCATCAGACATAGTGATGCAAGAAAATGAGCCACCAAGGAAGAGTTCCCACTTTAATTTATTTCAATATGTCAGTATACATCAAAGTAAGACTTATCCAGGATCCCTTAAGTAGACAGGCCCCATGAAGCTCTCTCTCTCTACCATAAAAAGATTAATCTTTTAAGATTATCCATATGAGTGTTTGTATCAAATTTGCATAAGAATATATGTTAATCAGTATGCTGTCAAGAGGAAATCTAATATGAATGCTATATATAGGTGTTCTACTGTGACAACTTTAATAAAAAAAATATTATTTTAATTAAAAAAAAATCTTTTTTTTTTTTGCTTTTGTTTTTTGTTTTGGATAGTATGGGAAGTAAGAATTATTTTGGGAGACACAAACATTGGTCATATGCCAGGTGGCCAGGACAATTTAACATCAAGTCCCTGCTTTAAAGCCAGATCTTTGAAGAAGTATTTTATTTTATGTGGCAGAATACATAATTTGGTCAATCGGCTATCAGCCCTGGGGCCTATACAAGCCTAGCCATAACAATTCCCTGGATATTTCTTCCCAGAATATTTACTTCCCTGGTTCCATGTTTAGCAGGGTGACTGATGTGATCCCCAGGGTGAATTCCCTATCTGCCATCCAATCATTAAGGTTCCTTCTGAAGAGGGCCAAAGAGGCACTCAGATTGACATGTATGGGCAGTCTATTCCTGAGTGTTGGGAATCTCTGGGTCAGGAACCTATCCCTCCAGCATGTTTTTTCATTGTGATGACGAGGTTTAGATCCCTGGAGCATGTGGATCTGAGGGATTGGGATTTCTTTAAGTGTAGCATGTCCAACAGCACTGAGTTTGACATGGCCTTGCATGTTAAACAGAGATCACCTCTGAGTAAGCGATATGCAACAGAGTATTGCTGGAGTTTTTTTAGACGGTCAGTGTAGAGCATCTGCCTTAGGCTTGTGATTCTTTTAGTGAGGCATTTCTGTGGCCTTTCCAGTTGTTGCAGATGTCTTGTCAGATACATACCAAATGGGGCGTTGTACTCTATAATGGGTCTAATGAGGGATGAGTACAATGGGACAATGACCTCCTTTTTTCTAGATGAAAAGCCCTTAGTGATGAGGTGTGCCACATAGAAGGATTTCCTGACTGTTGTGGCGGTGTTTTTATTGAAGGTGAGACCACTGTCCACCTGTGTTCCTAAGTCTCTTATCACACTTTTGGTGTTTAGTGTACTGCCACCTATGTGGTAATTCACGGGTACATGTTTTTTTCCCAAAGGGGATAACTATACATTTCTTGGCATTGAGCTTGAGCCCATGGATCTGGCACCAAGCATCTGTTTCTGTAAGGCCCTTTTGTAGAATATCCACATCATTTGGGGATTCAATAATGGCTCCCATCTGTGAACTTTGTTAGCCAGAGTCCCTTAGTGCTGGCCTGTACTTCAGAGAAGTAGATGCCAAACAAGAGCGGCCCAGGACTGAACCCTGAGGTACTCTGCCTGTCACTTGTCTGGAGGTGTATTTTGAGTCGGCTACTTTTACAGTGTGGGTTCTGTCAGTAAGCCAGTTGGCAATCCATCGAGTGATGTAGGGATTAATGCCCAGCTTAGTAATTTTATCTATGATTCCAGAGTGGGGGATGGTATCGAAGGCCTTGGCAAGGTCCAGATAGACTGCGTGGACCACTTTACCCTTGTCCATGGCTCTGTAGACTGATTTGAAGTTGTCAATCAGGTTGAAGAGACAAGATCATCCCTTTACATAACAAAACTGGATGGGGTTCAGTGTTTGAAGTTCGCTAATGTTTTTGTTTATATGTTCCATGATAATGCATTCCATGGCTTTGCAGATCAGGCTCTTCAGACTGATGGGACGATAGTTCCTGGGATCCAAGGTGGATCCCCCCTTCTGGAGTGGGATAACTGTAGCTGGGCATCACTCAATGGGCATGAAGCCTGAGGTGTGGCTATAATTAAACATGACACTTAGGTGAGGTGCCAGTTCATTTTGTAGTTCATGTAGTACAGAGCCCGGGATGTCATCTGGTCCCATGGGTGCTGTATTCTTAGCTTTGGAGAGTGTGTTTTTTACCTCTGTGGCCATGATTATGGGAATTTGGCAATCTTTTGGTATTGAGCTGGGCCCTTTAAGAGGTGAGAGGGGGGTGAAGTTGGCACTGAATCGATCTGCCAGGATATTGGCAATATCCTTGGGATCAGTATATTTAATGCCATTCTGTTGTAGCTCAGAGCAGATCTGAGCATTGCCATTTAAATTCTTGACATAACTATAGAATACCTTGTTGTTGTTCTTGAAATCTTTGGCAATTTTATTTTTGTAACTAGCTTTGGAGGATTTTATGAGTGATCTCTGCTTCTTACTGAGGATGATACGAAGTTTTTTTGCATCCTGGGATTTTCCTCTTATCCGCAACAGTTTCTCCCTTCTGTTGTATAGTTTGTTTATGGCAGGGGACCACAAGATTGGGTTCCTTTTTTTTGGAGGAGACCACATCGGTTCTATTTGGGATGGCATGATTCATGCACAAGTGGATGTGCTCATACAGTGCCATAGTGTAGGATTCAGTGGTTGAACTTTCAGTTCCCATCTGCATGGGTGTCATGAAGTTTGTCACTTCTGACTTGAGTAGCATGAAGTTGGCTTTGGAGAAGTTTTTCATGAGTGTTTCCCTACTGGGGGTGGGGGTGGGATGTTGACATCAAGGGTGATTAACTTATCCAAATCCAGAAGTTAGAGAAGGTAAATTGGTGCTCCAATAAAAATATAAAATATAACAAGAACCAAAGGCGACACCAAACCATGGCAAATAATGTAACTTTAATACAAAAACAAGTGAGTGCTTTCACAGCAAAGCCACTTCATCAGACAATTCAAACAGAAATGCATCATCAATTTTAAATACCTACATAGCCAATAATAAAAAACATTCAATTAAAAGCAACTTCTTAAAGTCATAGCATCTAAATCATTATAATCCAACTGTACACTAGACTCAAACTTTCATATATACCATAAACTTTCATAACCATGATAAAAAGTTCATTGTAAAAATAGTAATGACTTATCTGGGTAGGGTTCTGTCTAGTAACTTGGGGTGGATGGACAATTTTTCATTCAAACCCCTGCCATAATTGGCACGTAGTCTTATGATCCATTCCTATTCCCTTCCCTCAACTCTGTTCTTAATCGCGCCTCCACGTATCCCTAGTGTAACAACCTCAGTTACCATAAACTTGAAAGTGTGTTCATCACCCACCTCCATAATTGATTAGCTTATGATTAGACTTGACCAATGAGGGGTGACCACTGGTGTGGAGCATTGATCTCCCATGTTGGTAATGACCAGGTCTAGGATATTTGAGCCCCTGGTGGGACTATGGATTAGTTGGTCCAGGGTGTTGGAATTTATGAATTCCAAGAACCATTGGGCAAAGGTGTTGGTACCCGAGTAGTTTTCCCATTTAATTGTAGGGTAGTTGAAATCACCCAGTATTAGGGTGTTTGGTTGTATCTTAATATTTTCTAGTATGTTTAGAAAGGTGTAGTGAGAATCTTGGGGCATGGTGAGGGATCTGTAGCAAGCGACAATTTGGATTGCAGTCTTTCCTAGTGTTAGTTGCACCTGTAGAATTTCAGATGCATTATGTTGGGCAACTAGCCAGGAGATGTATATATTGTTGGTGAATATGGACACTCCTTCGCCTTTAGTGCTTCGGCCCTGGTTTGGTGGCTGAAAAGTGCATTAAGGGTTGTAGCCTGGTATTGCAGGGGTGATCTCTGAAACCTTGAACCAGTCTCAGTTACTGCACAGATATCTATGTTCTCCATTTTTAGGAGTGCCTCGAGAGAGTGCATTTTGAGGTTTAAACTTCTAGCACTGAGTAGCATTACCTTCAGATTTTGCATGCTTATATCTGTTACGGTGGTGGTTTTGTCCTTTGAGCGTTTTCTAGAAAAGGCACTGTAGGGGTGGCAAGAGCAATAGCCAATAACCTGAATCCCAGTGGCGACAGGTGCAGACCATCTCTGGCAAAACATCGTAGTTTGTCGATCATGTTGTCCCATGCAGATAGATACTGGATCCCCTTTGAATGACACCAGAAACTTAGCCAATTGTTGAAGTCAATCATTTTGTCCTTATACTGTGGTATCATTCTGGGCAAAGGCAGGATGCTGCTCAGGGCTAGGGTCATACCTGCCTGGGCCACATGGTCCGAGAGAGCTCTTCCATGTCTCTTTTCATGTAGTCCAGGGAGGTATGTCTCATGTCATTCACTCCAACATGGACAATGACAGAGTCGTATTTGTACTTGATGTGGAGTGACTTGAGTGCATGCGTTATGTGGTGGATCCTGCCACCTGACAGGCAGTTAGAAGTAAATGTCTCCTTGTTCAGCCTGGTGAGTGGGACATCAGTGTGCCTGACTATAGTCATCTATGACTAAAGTGTTGGGTACGTTGTCTTGCCTTATGGGCTTTTGTTTGGTGGCACACAGGTGTTTTGAGCTATGTGTCACTTTGGTTGTGATTGGAGTTTGTTTGCATTTCAGCTTCATAGGTCCTTGTTGCTTGGGCAGGTCAATGTTAAGAGCTTCTGCATAAGTGTGTTTAGTATTACTATGTGTGGATGTTGGTGGTGTGAGATTTGAAGGGCTATGTGTTGCTTGAGGTGTAGTGCAGGTGTTAACCTCTTGACTGTCTAGCATAATCTTGGCTGGAGAGAGCTTTGCTTCCAGTTTGGGTATGTAAGTACATCTCTTGCAGGTTGCAGTGTTGGGTGGTAGGAAGAGAGGGTTGTCTGTGTACATGAGGCAATTGCTGCATTGCTCCAGATGCCCAGATTCACCAGGTGGACAGGAGAAGTCACCAGAAGATGACCCTTGGACATGCCTGGTCCAGTGTTTCTTTTGTAAAGTACAAGAGCTGTTTTCCCTTATCTTGGCATGGTACTTTGCAATTATAGGCTGTTTAGTGCCTATGATTAATTTCTTCTTATTAACAAGGAGAATTGAGTATTTGTATCAGTTTAAGGCTTCCTAGTGCTTTCCAGCAGGTTGTAGAGCAAATGCTAGTCACAGGGATTCAGATTTTAGTGCTACTACTGAAAAAGCCGCTAGTCTAAGGGATAATTTGAAGAGCAGACTTTCTGGCACTGGGAATAGTTTAAAGTGCTAGACTTACAAGTTAATAAAAGTGCAGGAGAGCAGAGAACTAGCAGATCTAATGGAAAAATTGAAGAGCACAGCTCAAAAGCTTACAAAAAATACTGAATACAGAATTTCTGTATCTGGGCTACACTAGTTCAAAGAAAGATAGGAAACAGTTTTTTTTTTTTGAAAGGAAAGACTGCTTTTATCAGACAGCACAGTAGGAAAGAATAAACTTCGTTGTGCTTTCCTTCTCCTTATATGATACAAAATATTAAAGAAAGCATGGTGACTAATACAACTAAAAGACTCGTACTGACAAAACACTTCTCTCTCTCTTTTTTTTTTTCACAGTTTTTTCCTGCCACAAAGCTGACCATCAGCAGATCTCAGTGTGTCATCTCAATCACCCAGTTATTTCTACCACCACCCACACTCACTCTATATCAGGACAGGCAGCAAAAAGGGAATCAAGGTCTCCCTAGTACAACATCATACTTTTAACTTGAAAATATGTTTCACCTTTTATAAACCCACCATTAAAGGCATGCAGTAACAGCCTAAGGGCTCAACTGTCCCTCATTTCTGCAAAGTGCTAACATCACCAGGATACACTGCATACCCTTGGACAAAATTCCATGACCATTTCTGCAGTTACCACCAGGGAAAATAAAAAACTGCTATTTTTGAAGCACTGTGGTATCAATAATAAGTCTGAGACACTGAGCTGACCAAGCAGTAACAACAAAAATTTGACAGCACCAAACTTCCAATAAGGAGATTCATTCACAAACGTACGCACAACAGCAAGTGCATCAATTTAAGTAATATACTACATGAAGGCTATAACAAAACAGATGTATATCTCTGAGTATATATATATATATATATATATATATATATATATATAAAATAATGTGTGTTAACATTTCCCTTTTCCTGTGTATTTCAGCATTCTCAACTCTTTTAATTCCAATAAACTATTTTTCATAAGAAAAAAATTTGAATTTTCATTTTTCTTTTTTTACTTTTTGTACAAGGTCTAGTCCCACTTGTAAAACCATGTGGGAGAAGGTCTCCCACATGAACATGTGTAGATATACACACACACACACACACACACACACACACACACACACACACACACACACACACACACGCGCGCACACACACACACACACACATTACACAAGCATATATTTAAAACAATTCATGGCTAGTAGCTGCCCCCATTGTCACACTTTTCACCTGTTTGAATAATTGCTGCTCAAAGGTGATGATCTTGGTATCTAACACTAGTTCCATTAAGGTCCTACTTGTTAGGATACAGGTATGGTTAAGACTAGTATACTGGAATAAGTATTGATAAAACCAGTCAATACCTGTGTCATGGGGTATGACTGAATACAAATCCTGAATATCAATAGTAATAAATATCAGGCTATCAGTATACATGTCTTTATTAACTTTACATAGAAAGTCCCAGGAATCTTGTAGTATCCAAGGGCAACCTTTTAGTGTTTCTTTCCACTGATTGTCCAAAAATCTGGCTATAGGGAATGTCTTGGATGCATGTGCATCAACTATCAGTCTAAAAGGCAGCTCTGTAAGATCTTTGTGTATCTTGGGGACACCAAATATGGTAGGAATTTATGGGTATTTTACTATCATATAAGCATGTTCTTCCATATTTATTTATCGGTTCATAAGCAGCTCTTCTAAGATAATATCAACTTTGCTATAGCAAATATTCCTTTCATTAAGGCTGATTTCCCAATAGGTGTCACCATATAAATGGTTAAACATTTTCTCTATATATGAGTTATAGTTCATGATCACCAGACCAACGCCTTTGTCGGGTTTCATAACCCTGATTTCTGCATTATTGCATATTTGTTTTAATAATACAATTTCTTCTTTGTTGAGGTTATTAGTACACCTGTCCCTGCTTTTAGTTTTCTTAAACATTTCCCTGATGTCTTTTTCACACATTTTCTCATACATCAAAACTGATGGATGCAATATAAGATTAAATGTGCTAGCTTTTTTACACCATTCTTGTTCATAATAATTATCAGGGGTACCATTAAAATAAAATTCAAGATTCAACTTCCTTGTAAAAAGCTTAAGATCTATGATAGTCTGATCTATTGATGCCCTTCAGGTAGATACAAAAGTCACCCCTTTTTCAAAAAGGTCTGCTACTTGACAACGAAGTTCCACACTACTATAATTATATATTTTGAAGTCACCATTCCTATTTTGCAAAATAACCATGCTTTCATTGGGTAAAACGTGTAATATTTGTTCTCCCTCCCTCTCCAGTTAACTTTCGGGTGAGTGGGCTGTTGGTAACTGTAGTTGTAATATGTCTGTCCCCCTCTCTGATTCTTCAGTTGCTCTGACTTCCTCAGAGGGGGGTATTCTAAAGGCATTTTTTCTAACTTTCCGAGCTGAGGTGGTAAATTAGTTCCAGTGCTTCAGAACTACTAGGGCACAATAGTGCAGTGTCTATTAGTTCCATCCTCAGACTAAAAGCACACTTTTTTAATTGAACTTATACACATTTTATATTTAGGAGATATTCAGTAGGTGTCATGTAGCTTTACTCCTGATACCTATAAATTTTAAGTGGATAGGTGTACATAAACACACACACACACACACACACACACACACACACACACACACATATATATATATATATATATATATATATGTATATTACTTACTATATTTACATACGATACTCTTTTATAAACACATACATATATATTTCTGTATATATTTTTAATAATGGTTCATATGCATGTATGTTGTTTTCATACAGTTTTTATTATTGTGTTTTCATGTCCTGCTTTATACTATATTGTGTATGTACATAATGGTGTGGGGGACTTTAAGAACTATGGCTTGTTTAATTTAATTAATGAATTGATTAATTGTTCAAGTGCATTGGGTATTTAATGGTTGTTGGGATGTATGTAATTGATTCTGAAGAAGTCTCAGAGAAAAAAGCACTTAATAAAATACCTTCTGTGGATTTTTGTTTCTGGCTCCTGCTTCTGGGATTTATTAGTTCGTGGAAAGCAGTGTTTGTGTATGTATATACATCTACATATATTTAATAATGTTACATTTCCTAGTATTTGCAAAATAACTTGAAGAACAGTTTTTCCACTGAATCATTTGTGGTCTGCTAATGAGGCAATGGAGATTAGTTTGGGCATAACATCTTCCTCTCAATCTAGTATATCACACTAAAAATACCGGAGGTATCCGAATATGTAGCATTTTTGTAAAGGAAGTTAGCAAACATTGTCATCATATATGGGTCACTGCTTCAATTAATGACTCTGTTTCACTAGCAAACTTTTAAAGGGTTGCAATTAGAATAGCGATTTCCTACCTTCTGACTAATCAGAATGGGACACCTGAAAAGACGTAGATCAAAAGGTGCTTGCTGCTTATTGATGTGACCATTTTTGTACTCTAAGGTATTTTATTTTTACGAAATGTTTTCACCTTTATTTACCTGTTCATTCTTAGGCATCAGTCTGACAACTGCTGATCTTTAATGAACTCCTGCTCTATTTCAGTGTTGTTTCTGCCAAGTTACTGTCAGGATATCTTGGCTATGAAACAAAACTAAACCCTCAGGTGTGGCATCTGTCTGGTCCCAGCCATCTGTATAGATAATCAGCCTTAAAGGTCCATGTGCCTCTTTGAAACACAACGTAATATTCTTTAATTGTGAATGTATATGAACATTCAGATGTGAACCACAATCATTAATTATGAAATCAAACCTGCCTCAAAGTCTGGCACAATAATAAATATACAGTTATAAGAAGAGTGTAATTTCCATTTAAACAACAACTTGCTCAATGATAAAATATTGAATTTTAGTACAATTAACATCAAGCGATTCATTTCAGATATGACAATGCAAATGCACTCATTTTGGTATTCATTTTTTTTTTGATCTAGCTCAGTAATTCAGTAATATTTATTTGTCACCCCTGGAAAAAAAAAAAAAAAAACACTAGCCTAGTGGGACTAACCCAGTCAAAAAAGGGTATATTCTTTAAGTCTAATTTGAAATAATCAGAGTACAGCAAGTTTCAGTCTTTTTCAGCATTTTGGATGCTTCTAACTCCGATAAACTATTTTTCTTAGAATAAATTGGTTCAGCTTGTCACTTTTACTTTTTGTAAGGGGGGCATTCTACAGCTGCATCACTATGTGGGAGGCAGGCCTTTCCTTAAACTTGTTATTTTATATTTTATGTAAGGTTGCAGTCTGTAAGATCGAATGTTCATAAGAGTGCATGTTCTTAGAGGCTTGATTTTCAGCCTTTCAGTTGTTATCTGTGTGAGATCTTGGAACAGTAGGGTCTGGGAATTTACCTTTACCCTGCTGTTGTGTGAATCAGAGTTGGTATACACAATATGCAGAGGTAGGGGGGCAAGGATTACTCCCCAAACAATATTATTTGTCACTCTGCCCCTTTGATCTTTTGATGAGACTATCTCTCTCTCTCTCTTGTGTATATACTCAGTTAAACTCATAAAAGACGAACATCAGTTTGGCAGAGTAATTTCTTTTACAACATAACACTGAAACAAATCTGGCTTTGCTACAATGATAAGCAGGGCAACCATGCATTCTAAAGACACATTTTCATGTTTTTTGACACTCGTACAAAAACAGAAATTAAGAATAGTGAGATGGCAGAGTTATGTCTGTATTTGGGTTTGATACATGACACACTTCAAATGGCTGCCTGAACAGACACTTGAACCACAATACAGTCGATCTTCCTTCTAAATGTCTCTTAAACCACAGAAAAGAGATCATTTTGTTCATTTGCTCCATTGCCCTTGCCATACTCTGCTCCTACTTTGGAGCTTGTTATGGATATTTTCTATCAAAATGAGCTCACTTACTCTGTATACTCTTCTAAGATGCTTATAATTGTGGTTGGTCTAGATACAGACTTAGCCACTTCACACACTAGCATGCAGACTAGTAATATTGTATTGTATTGTTCAGCACTGCTTTGTGTGCTTCCTTCCCTTTTATCGGACTGTAAAGAACGTCATATTCTTAGCTTGATGATTAATTTTCTATTACTGCTGTATCATTCACTGCTAAATAGTTTAGAATAGACTCCACAGTCAGAAGGAAATGATGTGACCTACTTTGCAGTACTTTCAGAAGGCATGGTTAAATTAATTTCCCTGTAGGTAATATGCTAGTCTTTTTACAGTTTATGATACACTTAGTAATACAGCCATGAAGAAATGGCCTGTGTGCAGACATCATCTCATATTCTTTGCATCCTATGTACTTTTTTACACGGTTTTTAAAAGAGCAACACTTCCTACAGTTGATTTGAAACTGTTGTCTTTTTTCAAAACAAGAACTATAACTCCCTTCTTTACTGTATTTATTTCTCACTTTCAAGATTTAACAATGCTAGTTTTATCTGTCTTCATTAGCATACATCATGAATAGTGATGAGGACAATATGAAAGACAATTAAGATATTATGAAGCTGGGATGGCAAAAGGGAGCAATGGTTTGCTCTCAAGACACAGCAAAAGTAAAATAACTAATGCTGCTAAAAGAAGAAAAGGGTGTACATGTTAGTATGAACTTATACAGCATGCAAAAGGGTGACACAAACTAAAGCACAGCACTGTCCATTTGTCTCTTTGGCCGTTCTTTTATTAAGGTATTAAAAACACATTTAATTGCATTTTTAAATAAAGCCATATATGTAATTAGAAACACTTTCTGCATTTACATCAGATTCAGCCATAACCCAGGTTTTGTTCTTGATGATGAATGGCTGAATCACCATGCAAAAGTCCAGATGCAGATTTGCATGCACTCACTGCAGTTAGTTGGCAAATGAGACATCAGAGCTATGGACAATGGCTTGGATACATAACAGTGTTGTCCTTCTTGGGCATTAATAGATGAATAGGGAGACAGAGTGTCTGCTGAAGATAATGTAGGTGACTCCAATGTAAGTGTAAAATCACACATCTCTACAATGACTTCTGGGTAGTTATTTTTAACTGGTGGAGGGGAGAGTAAATTATCTGACCCTCAAATTGTTATCTTGAAAGTAGTTCTCTAGGTTTAGAGTGCATTCTTAACTATGACTGTGTGAACACAATTGAGAGTATGTAACCATTGTTAGGCAGTTCTTTGTTTTTGTTATGGCCACTCAATATCTGTCTTTGTAGTGTTGATATTTCTCTCTTCATGTAACTCACTTGCATTCATTTTTGAGCAGGCATTGTAAAGCTTGTGCTGAGGGAATTCACATTACATATCCAGCTGAAAATGATCTTAGAAAAAAACAGCTTTTAAAAGCCACAGGTGATTAAATTCAGCAGCTCAATCAGCAACGTGTTTTAGTGCTTTCAGGTAAAGAGTAAATGAATGGATTCTAAAGCAAAATAGAACCCACAGATAAACTGATTCCTTTGCCAATATCCCTGGCTTAGAGGGATAAATCCTTGACTAATTCCCAGGTGACGAGAGTTCAACTAAAGACTTGGGTGCATGTTGGGCATGGCATTGTGCAGGAGAATAATGGTAAGGCATATGCCTTCTCAACTCTCTTTGGAGGGAGAGGAGGGAAGTTTTTCTGGTACGCGTATACTTTGTGGTACAATTCCCAGATGAGTCTAGGGAACACATGGAGTCGGTTGTTTATAAAACAGGTGAGGCCAGCTGATCACATCACATGAAGGTATGCTGTGCACCACAAAAGCCAATTACCACGCAATCTTTTTGAATGTGAATGAGCATGTGTGGTGTCAGGGCCCAAGTAGTAAAGAAAGCAATGCCTGGCTCCTGATCAGCTATCACTCTGCTGAAAGTGAAACACGAGCATCATTTGGCCAAGGTGTGGTGATGGCCAGAAAGCAGCATGACAGACAAAAGAATGTTACAAATATTTATTTCATTCAAAGATTTGAGTAAGCAAATGGTGTCAGCAATACCGGGTGTATCATAATTCTGTGAGATTTCCAGTCCTGCAGAGCATTTATGGCTATTATTTTACAATATTCAAATTGTAAATACTTGACAATTTAATTTAAGATGGGCTATGTGAAATACTAGTTGAAGCTCCAGCATTGCACTATTTTGGTTTGTTTTCAGAATGACATTTATTTATTTATATTTGTTTACCGGAGTAGTGCACTGATTGCTACTGACCAATTTCAGTCTTAACACTGGGATTCAGGTTACTGGCTAAAGCTCTTGCCACCCCTATAGTGCCTTTTTAGGCAAGGTTCAAAGGACAAAACCACCACCATAACAGATACAAGCATGCAAAATCTGAAGGTAATGCTACTCAATGCTAGAAGTCTAAACCTCAAAATGCACTCTCTCGAGGCACTCCTAAAAATGGAGAACATCGATATCTGTGCAGTAACTGAGACCTGGTTCAAGGCTCCAGAGAGCACCCCTGCAATACCAGGCTACAACTCTTACCACACTTTTTGGCCACCAAACCAGGACCAAAACACTAAAGGTGGAGGAGTGTCCATATTCACCAAGGATATTCAAACCTCCAGGCTAGTTGCCTAAAACAATGCATCTGAAATTCTCCAAGTGCAACTATCACTAGGTAAGACTGCAATCCAAATTGTAGCTTGCCACAGATCCACCGCCATGTCCCAAGATTCTCACTACACCTTTCTAAACACACTGGAAAATATTAAGATACAACCAAACACCCTAGTACTGGGTGATTTCAACTACCCTGCCATTAACTGGGAAAACTACTCGGGTACCAACACATTTTCCCAACGGTTCTTGGAATTCATAAATTCCAACACCCTGGATCAACTAATCCATTGTCCCAACAGGGGCTCCAATATCCTAGACCTGGTCATTATCAACATGAGAGATAGATGCTCCACACCAGTGGTCACCACCTCATTGGTTAGGTCTAACCATAAGCTAATCACCCTTGACATCCACATCCCATCCCCACCCCCCAGTAAGGAAACCTCCATAAAAAAATTCTCCAAAGCCAACTTCATGCTACTCAAGTCAGAAGTGACAAACTTTATGATACCTATGCAGACGGAAGTTGAAAGTTCGACTACTGAATCCTACACTAAGGCACTGTACGAGCACATCCACTCGTGCATGAATCATGCCAAGACACTCTCCTCCAAAAAAAGGAAGCCAATCTGGTGGTCCCCTGCCATAAACAAACTATACAACAGAAGGAAAAAAAAACTGCTGCAGAAAAGAGGAAAATCCCAGGATGCCAAAAACACCCTAAACAGCCTCAGTAAGAAGCTGAGATCCCTCATAAAATCCTCCAAAGTTAGTTATGAAAATAAAATTGCCAAAGATTCCAAAGACAACCACAAGGCATTCTATAGCTATGTCAAGAATCTAAATGGCAATGCTCAGATCTGCTCTGAGCTACAACAGGATGGCATTAAATACACTGATCCCAAGGATATTTCCAATATCCTGGCAGATCGATTTAGTGCCAACTTCACCCCCCTCTCACCCACTAAAGGGCCCACCTCAATACCAAAGGATTGTCAAATTCTGGTAATCACAGCCACACAGGTAGAAACCACACTCCTCAAAGCTAAGAATACAGCATCCATGGGACCAGATTATGTCCCAGGCTGTGTACTACATGAACTACAAAATGAACTGGCACCTCACCTAAGTGTCATGTTTAATCATAGCCTCCCCTCAGGCTTTGTGCCCACTGAGTGGCGTACAGCTACAGTTATCCCACTCCACAAGGGGGGATCCACCTTGGATCCCGGGAACTACCGTCCCATCAGTCTGAAGAGCCTGAACTGCAAGGGCATGGAACGCATTATCATGGAACTTATAAACAAAGACATTGGCAATCTTCAAACACTGGACCCCATCCAGTTTGGGTTCGTGAAGGGCCGATCTTATCTCCTGAACCTGACTGACTTCTTTGAATCAGTCACTAGAGCTGTGGATGAGGGAAAGGCAGTCCAGACAGCCTATTTGGACCTCACCAAGGCCTTTGACATCACCCCCCCCCACTCTGGAATCATAGAAAAACTTACTAAGCTGGGCATAAATCCCTATGTCACTTGATGGGTTGCCAACTGGCTTACTGACAGAACCCAGACTGTTAAAGTAGCCGACTCCAAATCTAGCTCCAGACAAGTGACCTCAGGGTTCAGCCCTGGGAACGCTCCTGTTTGGCATCTACTTCTCTGAAGTACAGGCCAACACTAAGGGACTCTGGGTAACAAAGTTCACAGATGACTGCAAACTAGGAGCCATTATTGAATCCCCAAATAATGTGGATACTCTACAAAAGGGCCTTACAGAAATAGATGCTTGTTGCCAGAGCCATGGGCTCAAGCTTAATGCCAAGAAATGTATAGTTATCTCCTTTGGGAAAAAAACATGTACCCATGAATTACCACAGAGGTGGCAGTACACTAAACACCAAAAGTGTGATGAGAGACTTAGGGACACAGGTGGACAGTGGTCTCACCTTTGATAACCACATTGGCACAACAGTCAGGAAATCTTTCTATGTGGCATACCTCATCACTAAGTGCTTTTCATCCAGAAAAAAGGAGGTCATTGTCCCACTGTACTCATCCCTCATTAGAGCCATTATAGAGTACAATGCCTCATTTGGTATGTACCTCACAAGACATCTGCAACAGCTGGAAAGGCCGCAGAAATACCTCACTAAAAGAATCACAGGCCTAAAGCAGATGCCCTATGCTGACCACCTAAAAAAAACCTCCATCTATACTCTGTGGCATATCGTCTACTCAGAGGCAATCTTGGCTTAATATACAAGGCCATGTCAAACCCTGAGCTGCTGGACATGCTCCACTTAAAGAAATCCGAATCCCTCAGAGCCACATGCTCCAGGGATCAAAACCTTGTCATCACAATGAACAAAACATGGTGGAGGGATAGGTTCCTGAACCAGAGAATCCTCATACTCTGGAATAGAATGACCATACATGTCAAGCAGAACGCCTCCTTGGCCCTCATCAAAAGGAAGCTTGATGATTGGATGGGAGATAGGAAATTCACCCCGAGGATCACGTCAGTCGCCCTGCTAGACAGGGGTCCAGGGAAGTAAATAATGTGAGAAGAAATATCCAGGAAATTGTTATGGCTAGGCTTGTATAGGCCCTAGGGCCGATAGCCTAGTACCAACCTATGAAATACAAAACATTTCATATACAAAAAGCACAGAAATATAAGCAATAACAGAGTAGCTCATAGTAATTACATCGAAATATCTTTGTATATATACATTGTAATGAATGAGCACAGTGCAATGTACAATCAAGGAGGGTATAATGTACATTATACAATGACCAACCACTAACATTCTGAAATGAGCATGTTGATTGGTCAGCCAACCACCATGCCCATTGTAAATTGAGCATATACCAATGGAAAAGAGTCCAGTCACCTAGACTTTCTTCTATTAATATATGCTACGAAAACGCTATTTTTTCTGTTAAAAATAAATAAATAATTAAATAAACTTTAACTGCAGACTTCAAAAGAATGAGACAGACGAGACAGAGAAAAATACAAGGATAATCAGGTACATTATACAAAATTAGAGAAACATACCTGATTATCCGGGTCTATATTAGATGAGCGACCGTTCCGATGTTTGAATCATAGATGGTCGACATCATATGATTGAACGTCAGAAAGATCGAAGGTGAAAGTCAATGGCTTTTCACACGCAGAATGGGAAATTTTCTCTTTCTGCACTGAAATGCGTTCTCTGAGTTGGTATATTTAAGTGGGGGGAGGGGTGTGGGGGGCTTGCCCCCCTGCTCAGAGCAGTAAGGTACGTTTTTTTTTATTTTATTATATAGTCGATGTTTCAAACTTTCCTCATATGATTTCACTCATGTGAGGTTCAAAGTTTTGAAACTTCGACTATATAATATAGACCCAATTATCCTTATATTTTCTCTGTCTTATCTCTCTCGTACATTAAAAGTCTGCTGTTTTCATTTTTTTTTATAGAAAACATACAAAAAAAAAAAGCAATGTTGATCTTCCTTACTCTGTTGCTTCCTTCACATAGATCTGATGTACTGAATAACATGGGAACATGAAGTCCCATATGTATGCACAGTAAATCAAGAAACCCACAGGATGCTGGGGAAAAATGCAGAAGAGCACCACATCATCATTATACAGGGACATTATTTAAGAAAAGTAAGTACATTTTTTCTTTAATAATGTCATTGTATAATTGCAATAACCAACCGCTGGATGTGGGTAATGCTGATTTACCCATGGATGGCTTTGTTTGGTCACTCAGGCTTTGCCCTCTTGACCAAAGTAAACCAACTCTGAGTAAATCTAGGATCACCCTCACCTAGCAGTGGGTTATTGCTATAATATATACATTAGTTTCTAAAGTGGGTCAGTCTTCAATAAATCTTGAGAGAGTGTCTAATATTTAATGAAAATGTGGCTGCTGCATTTCTGTTGAACCTTTAATGTTTTCATAATCTCTACTTTTAAGACATATTTCTTATACCATGTTTGAGTGTGATATTTGCAAGGAGATGTGTACATGTTTATTTTTATCAGTTGTGATAAATATAAATTCTAAACAATCCTTTCTTGTACTTGTATGTGCTACTAAATGCAATGATAATGTGTGATTAATGCTACAAAGAACATGATGTAGCAATAATCATTGAAATCTAGGAGATTCTAGAGCTGCCTTACAAAGCTAAAATCTATAGAAAGAGAATGTTGTAGAGATATAGAATTTTAAAATTATCCATGGACAGGAACACAGGCTTTTCTTTGATATACATTGACATAAAACTTTAAGATTTTAATATTTCCTTTTAAAACATAAAAAAGCATAGATAAGTAGAATGAATTTTGTGCAGACTAGCACAAATTTAGGCTGCTGAGGAGAAACGGAGAGATGAGAATGGAAAGAATCTTGGACAGAAAGTTTATATATCGTGACTGTCTAAAACCAAGTGTCATATAAAATTGTCAGCACAGCTCATACAATCTACCATTGTATGTATAAAAGTTAACCTAGAGGCACAGAAGGCAAAGGTGATGGTCTGAGATGCATAGATTTGCATACACTCAGGTATTTGGGATGAGCAAGGATTGATGATTTTATCTACCTAAGGCAATAACATGCAACAAATATTTTAATGTCAGTTTAGTATAAAACATAAGATACAGTCATTATTATGTCAACAGGTCTGTACATTTTTTTTACTGAGACCTATGTTTAAAATATAAAAAAGCAGCAATGTAATATATGACAAGTTGCATGAGGTGTCATGTGACTTTTTGCAACATTGATCTTTTTCCTTTTAGTAATGTAAAGATTAAGTAACACTGATAGCTTCCCAGCATGCACTGCAGATGACATGTGACTTTTTGTTATGTTTACATTTTGTGAAAAAAGTTATTAAAGCTAATTTAAAAATTACTTTTTCCTTGTTAAAGCTTGTGTTATTTTTCATTTAGGGATCAGATAAGTTATTATGTTTTTTTAGCTGTATTTTTCTGTGGAAAAAGTGGCTACTGTTGCCAGGCTTTCCTGAGAATCAGGCACCTTGCTCATCTTTACCATGGAACAGTATACATATAACATCAGTTTTTCCTTCTTCCAACCACAAAAATGAAAAAAAAAAAAAATAATAAAAGAATAAAAACAAAAAAATAAAACATAAGTAAATAAATAAGTAAGTAAATAAATAAATAAATGCATAAACAGCCTTTGCCACCACAGCAGGTTACTAATGTGCCTCAACCATTGATGGGTGACTCTGCTGAGGCCATTTTTGGTTCTTTAGGCCATTCATAATTTTCTTTGGCTGTCGCTCATTTAATCTCTACAGCAACCATGGACTTGGTGTAGGGTTAGACATATTCTCTGCAAATGCTGGAGTGCCTTTATTGGACAAGGGAAAACCACTTGGACATGGGAGTAGAAAGCAAGGAATGCCACTCAATTAGCCAGACTGAAATGCCTATCCATGGGGACCTTTTGCCTGGCAAAAGTGAATTTGCTGCTTCAGAAATTCCAGTCAAAAAGAAGTAAAAACTTAGACATGTTTTCCCTTGTCTCATTTATTTTAGACAGGAGTGATTTATTGTGCTTAGCTCAAGGTTTAATTTATATTCTTAACCCTTCCATTGCTGTTGTTTTTGCCAAGAAAAAAGGGGTCCTTCATTATCTGGAATGATTTAAGACTTTAAACCACAAAACGATTGTGAATGGACAACTTCTATTTTCCCCCTCATTAGGCTATTGAGTCAAATTCTGGAAGGATTTTTTTTTCTTTTTCTGAAACAATTTCCAGAAGACATAATTCATTTTAGTGGGTACATAATGATATCCTACTGTTGTTTTTTTTTTAAATATTATGATTTGCTCGAAACGGAATGTCCTAAACCTATATAGTACCTCATGTGCAGCCTGTAACTTGGATGACAGCCAGCCTGCTGCCCCAAGAAATCTGATAAATTGTTTAAAGTTTATCAGACTTATTGTTTTCTTTTCTAATTCCAGATCAGACCCAGCTATTATTTCTTTGGTAAACCCAACTGCTGATAAACTTCTGATTAATCAAAAAGAATGCCTAGGCAATGGTAAAAACAGCACTGAACATAGATAGTCCAAAAACCTTAATTCCTTATTAAAATGTAGCACTTTCATCTCAACAAAGACTTCCTCATAATAAACTCCATTTGTAAAAGCTTTGTTTTTAAACCACGATGGTCAAAGTTATTGGTTCAAAGATAAAACATCATGTCTTGTTTCCCATTGTTTTATTAGACTAACATCTATAACAACTATAACAATTAATAAATCAGTGTAAACCAAGATTTGATTAACCCTAATGACAGACATATTCACAAATTTAAACCCATACTGTCATTCTATGTCCAAAAGTGGATGTAAGTGATGTTTTTGTATGTCATATATACATATACAGTCAAGAAATATTTATCATTACCAGTTCATTCATAAAAGTTGTTATATATCTCAATAATGTTGTCCAAACAGATACAATATTAAAGTCTGGCTGTTCCTAATTTAAATACTAAGGCTATGGATGTCTGTCCATTTAAATCAGGTTGAGCACTGACCTTCAAGCTTAATTGATAGAGCAGTTCATGATTCATCAACGTTTCCCACTGTTTGTCCCTTGGGTTTTGGTTGACTTGCCCCAAAACCAAGAAAGAAAACCTACTGCTCATACATGTTAAAAAAGTGCTGATTGTACTCTGATTGACAGCAGTGTTGATATTTGTAAACTTCTGATTAATACCAATCTCTCCTCTTCTGACAAGGACGGCAAAGCATTTGGCAGACTGAAAAAAAAAAGAGTATTCTGCTGCAGCACTTACTTTTAGAATTCTCAGTTGCTGAGATCATATGCTAAAGTTTATGTTTGCCTCTTTTATGAATAAGATGAACATTATGGCACCTTTTCAGTCATCCAAGGGAAAAAAAAACAGCACTGTGTAATCTTATTGATTTGAAGTCTCAAGTGACTACTTATCCTTTGAAATGTGCTTAGGATTCAGCTGATGCAATTTCCAGGTCTGCTGTCACTAGACACATAATGAAGAGGTTTATCCTTTGTGAGGATTCTAAATCTCAAATTTGGAATTCTCCTTTAGACAAACAGGTAGTGTATCGACCAGCTGATTCAGGGAATTCCTCAGTTTTTTCAGCCTCCATTCTCCAAGTTTGTTAAAGAGTTTAATGCAAACTTAAAGAGTGCCAAGAAGAAAGAATGTACCCCCCAACAGAATAATGGACAATACAAGTGGGAATGACTAATTTCAAAATCCTGTCCCCTGCCCCTTCCAACCCTGGCACAACTTTAATGCTTCCCAAAAAACTGAATCTCTGTTTTTCTCTATGAAAACCGAAAGTTTCCGATAAATGTTTTTGGAAAGTGATTCATTATGGATACAGATTGCAGTGATAATCTCTCCCTCCTTTTCAAGGTATTCCTCCACAAACACCAGATCAAACTTCTCTTCTCTTTTCCTTTTGTCATTCAGCATCTGCTAACTCATGGAGTAACAGTTAAAAGCCCTCCTTATAATTTATGTTTATGGTGCTGAAGAAAGAAAACTCATGGAGATCTGTTCTGAATCTTTCCTTCCTAACCCACTTTATAACAGCACCCAAGTTCAAAAATTGTTACCTCTCATTTTTAGTTTAAGTTCTTTGGTGACCTTAGACTTAAAAAAATGCTTATCAACACATTCCTATAGCTCCAGATTTCTGATGTTTCTTAAGGTTTTCTGTACATGGATCACATTTTCAGTTTGCTGTTTAAAGAGTATTTACAAAATGTTGAGTTCCAGTGATAACCTATGGGTTACAGCAAAGTATTCACATTTTCCATACTTAGATGACTTGCTTGTCTCTGCAGTG
Organism: Protopterus annectens; assembly: GCF_019279795.1. Lineage (NCBI taxonomy): Eukaryota > Metazoa > Chordata > Ceratodontiformes > Protopteridae > Protopterus > Protopterus annectens. Next base: position 1,007,059,593 of record NC_056739.1, read on the forward strand.
TACTTTTCAAGGTGTCAGGATTATCTTACTTGGGTGAGAAATTTCCTCCACAGAATGAGGTTCCAAGAAAACATCCAAAAGTTTTAAGTCCTTCTCACAGGATTGCATTCCTTGTGCATCTCTTTGCCACTTCAGTTCAAGCAACTTTCCTTCCACAAGAAGAAAGTAGATCTGTATCTAGATCTATTCCTGAGATCTTTCACTCAGGCCATGATCTCAGCAAAGAAATTTCTCAGGATTCTATGATTTTTGTCTTCTATGAATGTCATGAGTTCTCTAGCAAGACTCCACATGAGAAAATTGTAATGGTACCTAAAATTTAGTTTGTCCAAACATCAGCATCCTTTGACTTTCCAGATTCCCATTTTTGTGGTTTGTGACAATGGAGATTCTTCGATGTAGAGACTAATTTATCTGAATTCAGGACTTCCTTTTAACTTCCAGCTTCATCACAGTGTGTAGCAATGGACACCTCAAACTTTGCTTGGAGAACAGTGTCTTTGGAGATAAAAATGAAGGGTTTCTGGAGCAACTATGACAGACCAAACACATAATGGTAAAAAGATGTTAGCAGTCATAGATGCTCTCAACACTCTGAGTCAACTAAGGTCCACAATACCATTACAAGTGCTAATAGACATCATCACAATAATGTGGTACATAGACAGGGGGGAACAGATCCTAACCTCTCTGCAGACTAGCCAAGGTATCCTGGGATATACCTTTTCAGCACAGTCTCACTCTACAGGCATCTTACGTACTATGATGGTAACATTTTGTGGCAGGCTAACTGAGCTGGACCAGGACAGACACTGTCTAACGGAAATGTAATCAAGGAGTCTTCCAGGAATTGATCGAATTATGGGGAACACCTCAGATCTTTCTACCTCCAGCTGCAACAAGCAGGTTGCAAAATTGTGCTCCAGAACTGCATGAATGAAAGCCAGGGAAACAGAGATTTTTTTTCTTTTGGGCAGGAATGTCTGTTTGCTTTTTTTTTTCCCTTTTCTTATACATGGTCATTCTGAAGATTCAGATTCAGAAGGGAAGGATTCTTGGTGACGCTCCTTTTCCTTCCCAGGCAAAATTGATTTGCCCTTCTATTTCAGCTGGCCAAAGACAATTATCACAAGTTTCCTCACAGACTGGATTTACTCATGACAACACAACACAATCCTGATAACCCTACAATGCTAATTAACTGCCTGAATATGCAAAATTAATAAGCTATTAGAATCGTTATTTTTAGAATTTTATTTTTGTATTAATGTGGGAGGAAGAAAAAACTACTATAAAATCATTTTATTAAATCATTAAAAGATTTTCTAGCTATTTTCTAGATAACAAGCAGGATAACAAGACTAATGTTTTGTTGTTTCTACATTTGTTTCTTATTACGTCATTTTATTAGTATGAGGCCTTAGTTTATCTTTCCACTTCCTTACAAGGTTCACTCACTTTCAGCATATCTTCCTTCCATATGTCGATTCTATTTCGATATATTATATTATATATATTTTCTAAAACATAGATTGGGGTCTTCATTTTGTCTTGGAAAAATGAAGTCTTGCTCAGTTTATCAGGCTGTGTTGCTGATTTTGCTGACTTCTGCAAGAGGAATACTGAGTAGCAAGCTTTTATGGTGGGTTAACATTGTCTAATTTGTATACAGAGATAATTTTTCCTTAAGAACTAGTCCTTAATTTTTCCTAAAGCTGTATCAGATTTCATATGAACTCCCAAAATCAATCAAACTGTATACTTAAAAAAGTAATAAAACAAAATAGTCTTAAAAGCCAAAAAAACTTTAATCAAAATAAATTAAAGATTCTTAATATTCATGATAAATTTCATAAACTAGCATTAGGATAACTCCCCTTGTGGGCCACTCCAAGCCCAGTCAATTACTACATGTAAGAATCAAACCCTACACTTTGTGCTTATAAGGTAAACACCTCAACCACTAGGCCAACCTCCTACACATCTCAAGCAAATTCAGTAAGAGTTTTTATCTATTCCAAGGACTTCAGACTGAATAAAATTACTTGAATCACATCTTAAATAGCTTAAAATCACATGATTAAACAAGAGAAGAAATCAATTACTGTTTTAACCATTTGTGTTTTAAATATTCTACAAAATCTTCCTTGTCATTTAAACCAGGTGGATAGCATGCACTCAGTCTCACTTGCCACTGATATTCTTTCCACCCGAGTTCATCCTCAGCATTTAATTTAGTATCATACCTTTCTATATGATCTACTACAAAAAAACTTTGTCAACTTTACATTTCCCATTTTTATAATGTTTACTAAAAGTATTCTTCTCATGGCATGTTGAAATAGCATATTTGTGTTCAGTTATTCTTTGTATAATTCTCTTGTGGTGCACCTTATATAAAATGAACTGCATGACATGCACTTCACCAAATACACTACATCTTTGGAATTGCATGTGTATCTCCCTTTGATTTTAACTATCATATTATTGATACTTCCTCTACATCAATGGAAAGATAGTCATAACAGCTACAACTATAGCATTTAGACATGCCGGTTTTAATGTTAGTCTTTACACTTATAAATAACTTTAATTGAAAGTATTTTTGAAAGCTCTTCCCTCTTTTGCGCACAAAAATAGAGGCATCTCCAACAACGTTGCCTATTTCTGAATTACTTTTTAAAATACTCTGATTGCTAGCTATAATGTTTTTAATATCCCTAGTTTCCACAGTATTAGCTACTTGAATAGACAATTATAATTAAATCTATTAGGCTTAACAGACTGAACAATACTTTGCTTTCTAATATCGAGTGCCTCCTCCCATTTTTATTTCCCTAGTCTAGCTAGGTAACCTTGGCTTAGAAACTTGTTACACAAACTAGCCCCTGCACTAAAAAGTCATCATCTTTCTTGGTGAGCCTGTTGGCTCTCATTAATTGTCCTTTAACTATGTTAGCTTTAGTTTTTCTGGGGTGCATACTTGTATAATCCAAGTAAGCATTACTCTGTACTTGTTTTTTTTTTGTATATCTTAATAATAAGTTTGCCTCCCTTCTTTGAAAACAGTAACATCTAAAAACTTAGTACTAGAACAGTCATATTCATATTCCCAAGTAAATTTCAAAAAGGAACTAACATTGCTAAGATACATATAAAATCATTCAAAAATTCAGTGCTTCCCCTCCAAACTAAAAACACATCATTAATAAACATTTGCATATTAAAGTGAAACTAGATAAGTCACCGTTTCAAGTATTAACTTTCTCCTAGCCATGCATAAAAACATTACCATAGCTAGGTCCCATTGCGGCCCCCATAACTATTCCATTTGTTTGAGAATACATGTTCTTATTCAATTCTAAATAATTATAACTCAAGATGACAGCAACAACTTCCATTATTAACTTGTCCAATGAAAATAGCTTAGAATTAATAAGCTCTAATCTCACCACATCCATTCTTTCTTCATTTGGGATGATAGTAAACAAATATTTGATATCTAGTCTTACTAAATTATCAGCAACATAGGTATCTAAAGTATATAATTTTGTCATAAAATCAAAAGTATCTTTAGTATAAGTGTTACTCAACTACATTTTTTTTAAACTTTTTATTATATTTTTAAAACAAAACGATAATCATTTACAAAAGTATTAATTAACAATCTCATGAAACCATGCACATAATATTTACAAAGTCTATAAAATTAAAAACATTTCTAATTTAATTAATACTTTTCTAGTAAGCGTTGTAATTTTTCCCAACTTAATAATTTACGTGTCACATTTTTAGTTATCATTCTTATAGTGTTTCATTATTACATACTGATTTTGCTAAACAGATACATTCATTACTGAATGAGATAGTCTTTGTTTTCCAGTTTTTTGTAATGTCTTTTCTTGCTATTGCTAAAATATTCCAAAGAAGAGGTATTTGTGATACGGGAATCATTTCAGGTATAGTGGGATTAAATAATATAAGAGAATCTGAGATGTTGCACTTATCCGACCACAATGCTCTACAAAAGTTTCTGAAGTCAGTCCAAAATGGAAGAACTGTTTTGCAACCAATTACCATATGTTGCCAATCAGCATCAAGCTCTATCTCACATCTTCAACATTTTGTGTTATCTAATTTATATATTGCTGCTATCTTTTGACATGTGAGAACATTTCTATGTATACCTTTCCATGTAAATAATTTCCAGTATAAGGAAGATGTTTTAGCTGCTGATTTCAGTATTAGTTTTTTTATTATTATCTGAAAATTCTTCTTTATTAATTTTAGTTGAGTATGACCAGAATGAGCTATCGGATAAGGTGCATTTAATTATTTTGATTTTGTAAATTATTAATAATGAAGAAACATTATTAGATGATTTGCTACTGATATGTAATAGAAGGTTTAGAATTTTTGGAATATCACTGTTTCATGAATTGATTTCCATCATGAGGTAAAAGAAGACTGTTTTTATAATGATTGATATAATACACAGTTCAATGTTAGGAAACATTATGCCTACCTCTTCCCAACCTAAAGTGTGCCAATGTTGGGAGATTCTAGGTTTTATGGGTGCCACAAGAACTTGGTGTGTAATTTTTTTATAATTGCTTTTCTTGGGGGAGTATTAACAATTGGCTGATCTTTCCTACTACTATCATTTTAATTAGAGTTAGCCTGAGCTCAAAAGTAAAGAATAATTTCTTCCATGCTTCTGTTAATTTTGTTATAGTATTGATTATTTGCTGATAATTGTTTTTTATTGATTATTTATAAGTTGATTCAACTATTACGCGGTGGTACAATGGTAGCGTTGTTGCCTCACAGCAAGAGGTTCCCCTGTTCGATTCACGGCTGGAGTGCCTTCTGTGTGGAGTTTGCATGTCATCCCCATGGTTGAGTGGCCTCTGAAAGACATGCGTGAATGGGCATGCCTTCGCTGAAGGTTGGGTGTCGGGCTGGCAACTCAGCACCATAAAAAATCTAGTGCCAATCATTAGCGGACTGGAGTTCCGCTGTGGCAACCCCTAACCAGGAAAAGCTGAAAAGACAAACAAACATTTTATTTGAGAATTTCCTCAGTTGAAGTTTTTAAAAGTAGTCAAACTATCTGTTATCTGTTTATTAGCAATGTCTTTGTTTTATTTTGATTGGCTTTTAGCCCTAATAGTTTTTTTCAAAAAAGTCCATAGAGTGTATTAAAAGTTGTAGAGAAGTTTCAACATTCCCACTACTGATTAAAATATCATCAGCAAAGAACAGGATTTTCATTTAATTTATAACCTTTTATATTATGCCTCATGAAATTAGCAAAAGGTTCTATTGCAAGTGCAAATAATAAAGGGATAGTGGACATACTTGTTTTGCTCCTTCTAAAATTGTAAAGGGACTAGATATGAAAGTGTCTATTTTTACACAAGATATTGAGTTAACATAAATAATATTAATTAGTTTTATGAATTCATGATAAAAGTTATAGTGTTTGAATGCAGTAAAAAGATAGGAACAGTTTATTGAATCAAATGCTTTGCTTATGTCTAGGCTTAGTATGGATAATTCATTCTTGTTTTTATTTGCAATGTTAATCAAAGAAAATAACCTAAATAAATTCTCACGTGATTTCCTATTAATTATAAAGCCTGTTTGATCTTCCTTTATTAAGCAATCAAGTACTGAGTTTAATCTCTTAGCTAAAATCAACATGAATATCTTTTAATCTAAATTTAAAAGAGATATAGGATGATAAGATGAAATATAAACAGGATCATAATTTGGTTTTAATATGGGGGATATAAGGGAATATTTCCAAGAAGGAGGTAGATTAGATGTATTCTTAACATCTTCAAATGTGTTTAGCAAGATTTTTAGAGTGCTATCAGACATTAATCTGTACAATTCTGGAATTATCCCATCTAGTCCAGGTAATTTGTTAAGTTTTATATTTTTTAAGGAGAAGGGACTATCCATTTTAAATATTTGTTCTTTTGATAGCTTCATTGTATATTATCTTTTAAAAATTCATGTAAAAGATTATTGCTGTTTAAAATTAGTTTGGATTTGTTGATTTCATCATAATAGTTTCTAAAGCATTTTAATATGTCATTCAGGTCTGTAACCATCTTTGTTTTATCTCTATCTCTATATATTTTTTCATTAATGTGGCTACTATTGTTCATGCATTTTAATCTAGTTGCTATTTTATGTAAGCTTTTGGGATGCATTGAGTATAACTGCAGTTTAATTATCTGGAGGTTAATAAAAACCTAGTGTTGAAGTATATCTGTATATTTACAAAAAACACAAAATAATTGAAAAACTAAAAAAAAAAAGGTGAAACTGTGGCTAAAATATGGCTGTATATTTCTTGTTTAGATGTGTAACTGAGTATTTACATTTATATCATTGCATTTTATACTCAGTTTTATCAATTTCCATTTGAAGGTTTGTTAATTTGTTATCTCATTCTTTCCTTTTTGCTATGTAACAGGTTTTTAATCTTGCCATATAAAACTACTTCCAATGTATCCCAAAGAATAGGATCAGAAACTTCTCCATTATTGTTAAGGTCTATAATTTGATTTATTTCTTTTAAGTTCCATTCCTGAAAGTATTTTAGTTTATACGCAGGTATTCTTTGACAATGAATTAAGTTGTTTTGGCTTATTCTTAATTCAAACATTATAGCATTGTGATCAGCAGTAGACATGAGACAATAAATACCTCCTCTGTCTTAGAATTTATTGAATTTGGGACTAAAACTTTTGTCATAGAATTTATTGAATTTGGAACTAAAGCTTTGTCTACATTCATTTGAGTTCCAAATCTATATGAATAATGCATACATTTTAAAGAATTTGATAGTTTTAGGTTAGATATATCGCTCAGATTCATAGAATTTATGTAATTATTCAAGTGTTTTGCTACTGAGGATTTTTTATTTTATTTTATTCTTTGCAGTTTCATTGACAGATAATATACAATTAAAGTCCCCAACAAATAATACTTCACATTTAGAATATGTTGTGATAATGTCTAGGTAAGTTTTTAACAGTATTCACACCCATACCTAGTATCCAGTATGCATATTTATTTATTTATTTATTTATTTGCATTTGTTTAACCAGGATAGTCCATTGGGCTCGAAGAACCCGTTTTCAATGGAGTCCTGGGGAGAAAAGCTCCACATACAGATTAAACAAAGATGAGGATATACATATACATTACATGGGGTTAAACATTGAGAAAACAAGCTCCACATACAGAATACACAAAGGTGAGGATATACATCTACATTTGATGGGGAAAAACATAGTATAGTTTATCTAATTAAACATGCAGAGATAGCTAAAAAAAACACAGTGAGAGTGTGGTATTTTTTTTCTCTAGTTGTATTACTACTATGCTCAACATTTCATTTTTATCTGAGCATGTATTTATAATTTTAGGCATTCCTAAATTTTTTTCTCCATAATGTTAAAATACCTCTTCTTTTAGATTTGAACTGAGATCTCACTAAAAAGTATAATATTTTAATAGTAGTCTATTAACATCATCAAATACTAAATGTATTACTTGTAGGAAAATATCAGATTTGTATAGTGTTAAGTATTTGTTTAAGATGACATCTCTTTATCAGATTGTTCAATCCATTGACATTCAAAGAAATACACTTTAAAATAGACATTATTTAGTGCATAACATTCAGATTCTGTTTCTTGTGAATACGGAATGATAAATGTGACTATAATAATATAAGTATTTGTCATGGACAAGAAGAGAATCAAAAAAGAAACCACAGAATAATGAACATTTACATCCCTCAGCATGGAACTTAACATTACAGGCTTGATGAATTTTCCATTCAAGCCTATTCCTAACCAAACTATGTGAAAAATGAACACTATTTTGCTACTACTTCTATCAAATAAATATCTAAGTACTTAATAGATATTATATGTGAATAAAGAAGAATGATTTGCTTAGAGATAAATATTAAGCGATAGGCTTACTGTATAAGAAAACTTCTTTCTTTGATAAGGTGGTAACTACCAGTCAAATAGTCAGTAATTGTATCTCTATACTGTATGAAAATAGTATAAAACATTTTAAATATTAAGAAAATTTAACCTAACAGCACATAACTATGAGGTGATAGGATTACTGTATAAGAACATTTCATTCATGGATAATATGGTAACTACCAGTCAATATAAATGTAAGTAATTAAGAATTAAACATAGCTTTATATGTTTCTATCTAAAGATTATAAGCCTTTGAAATAGCTCCATTGTAATGTGTAGATTGTCAAAGGTTTTGGTTTCTTCAAATAGAAAAAGTCTAAGTTTAGCAGGGAAGACAAGATTTGTTTTGATTTCTTCTTTTTCAAAGATTTCACCAAAGGTATGCAGAATTTCCTTTTCTTCATTAGTAAAGAAGAAGAATCATTGTCAAATCTCATGTACGAGTTTTCAGTTTCTAGAGGTGCAGCAGGTGATGCTGTTTTTACAACGAAGTCTTTGTTCTGTGTTGATATGAATTTGAGTATGATGGGTCTTGGATGAATATTCTTTTTGTTTGTGGGAATAGTAAGCAAAGATCTGTGTGCCCTTTTAATTCCAAAGGAAAAGGCTCCTGGTAGATTTAAAACTTTCGGAATCCGGGCTGTTAGAACATTTCTCATACTACTTCCTCCATTTTCTCTGATACTCCATATATTCTGATGTTGTTTCTCCATGCTCTGTTTTCTAAATCATCTATTTGTTCCAATATCTTATTATTTTGCTGCAGAATGAAGTTAATATTGTTTTCCTCTTCTATTAACTTGCCATCTATATCTGTGACACATTCCTCCAAGTTTTCTATTTCTGATTTTTGTTTTTTTTTTATCATTTCATTTATGAGTTCTATTTGTTTAGAACGGTCTTCTTTTATTTAGTCCATTTTTCTGTCCAGCTTGTCAGTTTTTGTAACTAATTCCTGGATGGTACAAATAAGTGGTTGTATTTCCATTTTAATGCTGCTCTCTTGTGTCACATACTTTGAGTGACTCTTCTTCTTTACTGTATGAAGATTTCTTGTTGATGAAATAACAGGACAAAGTTTGAAAAATACATAGATTTTTACAGCAAAATATTCCTTGTGTCTTCGACTTCAATAATATATTGATTTTGATAGAATTCTGATGAGATTGATAAAACATTTCTTCAGGAAAATAGTGCATGAAGAAGAGCAAAGGAACTGAGCTGCATTCAGATAGCCATCTTGGCCATGCCCCCAACTCAACTACTTTTTGTAGATACTTGACAAAAATAGCCATTCTTTTTGGCTTACTGTTGCTACCAGCTATGATTGGTCTGAGTGGGGGTTGTCCAAATCTTGGATATTCCACTCTTAAAACTTTTAATTTTCTCAGTAATTATCCCACTGCTATACCAATCTTTTATGAAAAACTCTATCAGTGAATAAGCCTTTTTCACATCTAAAAAAGAAATTGGTTAGTAGTATTTGACGTCAGATAATAATTCTAACATCTTAATATCATAATCCTTTTTATTTAAAATGACCAATGCATTGCACTGGCTTTATCTGCTTTGGTAATTATTATATTATAATTTCTAACAAATTCTCCATTCGTTATTAGAGAAGTTATAATACTTATTGACAGGTTTATTATTAAACATGTCAATAAGTTGCAATTCAGTCATAGTTGAAAACATTTCTAATAAAACTGTTAAAGGTGGATTAAAAATGCTAGGACTGTAAAAATCCCAGCATGGCTGTGAGTCCGACTTATAAAGAAGTCCCATTCTATTTTCAAACATAGTCCCTGAAACAATTGATAGTATCAAACTTGTGTGATCTTTTTGCAGGGACAAAACTACATCCTTTACTTAGAACTTTGCACATGCCATTGTCTAAACACAAAGAAGATAAATGTACTATTTTAAAACTATACTCATTAATAATCTCACCAGACCACTCTACAAAACTACTAGGTGTCACTATCGACAATAACTTAAAATTCGACCTACATGTCAACCAATTGATCAAAACCATCAATAAAAAACTAGGCTCATTGTATAGAATAAAAAGCTTCCTGACTCCCCCAGCCAAAGTTGCCATTGCTCGATCTCACCTTCTTTCTACTCTTCTGTACGCATCCCCTCTTCTCCATAATACTAGTAAGACTGTTCTGAACAAAATCACTATCTGTTATAATCACATCGCCAGGTTTGCCACTGGGCTGCCTTTCAGGACACATCATTGCATCAATCTAATTCAGCTTGGATGGCTTGAACTACCTAGTCTAATACTATATAACCAACTAGTGATGACCCATAAAATTCTATACAACCCTAAAAACACCCCTGCACTCAAAAATCTCATCATCCTGTATAACAACCCTAGACCATTGCGATCTTCCAGCAGACTCCTTATCCAGACATGTAAAGCTAATAACTTAGCCGGTGACTCTCTCTTTACTAACTCTGTAGGCAGAACATAGAACCTACTACCTCCTGAGATTACCTCACTCTCTTCTATAGGTCATTTCAAAGCTAAACTCAAACTACACCTGGAGTCAAAATGGACTTGCTATTGTATCAAGCCTGGCTAATCCTTTCTCTAGATTATGTACAGCTGCTATGTACTCTATCTTGTACTGCAACTTTTAGATTTCCCTACTTTGAACTGTATCAACTGCTCTTTATGAAACTATTAAAAATGGTAGTTCATTGATATAATGTAAAAAAAAAAAAAAAAATTATATGTATGGATTGCCTTGATGTTTTTCTGTAAATATTTTATCATGCGATTTGAGATATGTGATATGTAATGATGTTTTTGTTACTGTTGGGAGCTTTTCTCCCCGGGCCTCCGCTGAAAATGGACATATATCCAGTCGGACTATCCCGGCTAACAAATGTAAAATAAAATAAAAATAAAATAAAATAATAACTTCTATCTTCTCCAGTATTGTTTTTGGCATTTCTTATTTATTCTCTGCTGCCCTTTCTACTGTGGTCCATGATTCATTGCTGCCAATTCTATCCATATCTTGTTTATAGCTCCACCTTGTTGATAAACTTGCACAGGTTGAAAACCCTGGGTATTGTTCAAGTTGCTGTTGCTTCCAAAAGTGTTAGAATTATTTAACATTGGATTCTGTGGTACAGATTTGTTTCCACCATTTTGCTGTGATATGTATTCTGATCTTCTTAGTCTGTTTGCACTTCCATTTTCCATATGAATGGTGTTATTTTCTGCTGCTCTAGTACCATCTACATCTTGATCATCAACTAATCTGGAACTCTAATATGGGCAGGACACACCTTCATATTCGATACAGTCCCTTTGGAATTTCTTTAGTTTTCTTTTTTAAGAACTTAGTTCACTTTTATAAGTTTGTCTTGTATCAAGCTGAATTTAGTATCAAAGTTCTCACTTGTATTGTCTTTTAAAGAAAAAAGTCAGTGTGTATTTTTTCATTTAAACTGTCCATTTTCTCTTTATTAAAAATCACCAGCATCTCAACATATTGTAATCCAACCTTTTGGCTGAGTTCTATCTATTTGTCCAAAAATTCTTTTAGGTAGTCATCACCAATAGGCATTTTGGTAATTTTTTTCACTAGCAGGCAATTCTCAAAATAAAGGTTGTCTCTTTGCAAACGCTTCAGCTTTAAAAAGTCTTTTTCCAGCTCGTGGAACATTTCACTTAAATTGAATACTGGATTAACTGCATCAATATTTTCAGCAACACCAAATGGATTTATAGGTGCTGCAAAACAAGCTGCTAGTATGTCATCATTCCTACAGCAAACTGGATTTGTATTATTGTTCTGGGTACAGCTGCTCTAATTACCAAACCTTCTTGGTTTAAAGTGATAGATCCATCTGGTGTGTCATGTAAGGTAAAACCTGAGGGCAGCATCATGAAACTGGAACTTGTTTGGCTTTCCATGATTATAGCAACATCATGCAAACTCCCAAAATCAATTGAACTGTATTCTTAAAAAATAATACAACAAAACAGTCTTAAAAGCTAAAGGACTTCTTCAGTCTTGTTTAATCATATGATTTTAAGCTATTTAATTTTTTTATTTAATTTTAAGCTATTTAAGATGTGATTCAAGTAATTTTATTCGGTATGAAGAAGTTCTTGGAATAGACAAAAGTGCTTACTGAATTTGCTTGAGATAAATTTTAAGGATCTTAATTTATTTTGATTAATTCAAGTTTTTTTGGCTTTTAAGACAGTGTGAGATTTCATTTTGAGCCAACCTCTGCATATCCCTGTCTTCCTTCTAGAGCCTAAAAACATGAGAAAAAGGATAATACATACCTTGTATCCCCATAAACAACTCGGGTATTATCTTGGCAAAAATTATTTTTTTATGAAATCTGAATAGTTGTTCATTTCTTTTGTTGACAGGATGACCTGTACCAAGACAGACTATTTCTAAATGGTTGTCTCATGCTATTAACGTTTGTTATACCCACCACCTCAAATAAATTCCAGACAGAGAGAAGGCTCACTGTACCAAGACTTTGGCTTCATCTGTGTTTTTTACAAAGGGTTGTGTTCTTGAAGTTTTCTAGAAGCTGCAACTGGGTCCTCTGAATATACTCTTAAAAAACACTACAAGCTAGCTTCCTTCTCTATATCTAGGGCAAGCTTTGCTTTGACCTAAGGGGGTTCCTGCACCCACATCCCTCCTCCTCCTTCTAGTTAGTGCAAGGTACCGTAATCTACCAAAATTGCTAATGATATGATGAACATAGCAGAGTTGGGTAAGTACATGTGCCGTAACAGTGGTGATTGAATGAGCATTGCTTCAGTCGCTGCTCCCTCCCTCCATCCATCCACCTTATATTTGTAATTTTTTCCCAGGGTGAGAACTTACAGTTTTTGTTTCCCAGCATTGATTTTTTTTTCAGAGTTCTAAGCCTTGTCTCTCAGTTGCCACAAATTCTGTGAAGGGCTTAATGCCAAAACTATTATGTGAACTGCATTGTCTCTGATACTGGTTGAATCAAGGGAGTGAAAGTGTTCAATCATTTAGCCAAAAAAATGAATTCCACCATATTCTAAATTTTGGAAAGGACAGTGATGCATGCCATCTCCCAGGGCCTTGGGTTGTCTATAAGTTTCATCACTTGTACCTCCAGGGTATATCCATTATCACCTACAAAACACAACAGTGGCATCATTATATGTGGCTTGATACATGTTGGCATGTGAACAGTATGTACTCACCTCTGTACTTGCCTATGTTAGCATCTACCAACTAGATAAACTTGTGGAAATTCCACCCAACATGAGCCACTTTATAGGCAGGATGTGTGACATGTGTGTGAATCATGGGAACTGCCTGGGCTGTTAACAAATACATTGTTGAATAGGCATTGGGCATTACACACCCCTTGCCAATTGAAGTGGAAGCTGTTCCTGTTGATGTATCTAATCTCACACCCACACCACCACCTCTAGACTATATGAGAACTTGATTGCAATATATGAGCAATCAATGGCTCTAAGAATCTCAAGGAAATGGCTATGCTGGAAAACACCAATACACTGGTGGCATTTTCCTTAGCAAACTGAGGGAACCATGTATATGCCACTTTATGCTGCAGTACATTGTCAGGGAATTAATGTAGTATGCTTGAGGTTTCCATCTGATATAGCATAAGCATGTTGCAGACAGATCACTGGAAGGTCCCAGTAAAAAGAATGGCTGATGCTTTACTTACATTAGTGTCCAGTGTGATGGGCAATCCATGCATCGCCCATTGCTTTCTCTCAAGGGTAATACTGCCCAACAGTCTCTATTACACAATGTAGCTGTCCATTATCTGCTGGTCAGTCAGAGGCGAGTTGGTCAGGCACTGACAGTAACATATATTAACACATCAGCTATCCTAGATGGATCAGGGAAAAAAGCCCAAAACACTTTTAATTATACATATTAAAAACACAAATGAGTGCCTTGGCTTATACCTCAGTTGTTTTAGGAATGTGCACGTCACCAGAAATCATTATTTATATAATCCTCCTACTCTTAAATAACCAATCAGATTCTACTTTATCACTTTTGTAACTTATTCCATGGTAGAATTTTTGAGTATAAGGCTCTAGCAATACCTTCGGAGCTGTTGTAGAAAACCACAGCATGCCATATTGTAGAAAGTGTCCCTAAGAGTGGCTACTATCTTGTGCTGTCCAGCTATAGCTGCTGCTATCTCAAGCACTATTATCTGTATCAAGGACAACGTGAAACATTTTTTTAACAGGGCAAGACTCCTGCTGCAACATCCCTATCTAATGTGACAGACAAGCCTGTTCCCGCCCTTAAAATGAGATATACCAGCTCCATAATACCATAACAATGCACAGAAGTCTAGAGTAATCACTTTGTTCTACTTTTTCAGAAACATACAAGTAATTTCAAAAGTGCCATATCAAGGAAACGATGGGAAAACACAACAAAATCATTACAGAGCAAAGGTTTTTCCAAAAATATAGCTTAAACACAACAAATGCAGGCAAACAGAAATCACTCAAAGTGGAATCAGACAACAAATATATTTCTCAAAATGACCTGCAGCAAATAATGAAATTCAGTCATATTTGAATTCAGGTGTATGCATAAGTGTATTGTTTTGTATTTTAATGCTTTGACTCTATAAAGACATTTTAATTTGTCTTTGTTGACCAGGAAAGGGCAGACACCACTTTCATTTTTTTTTCAATTTTTTTTGTTGCTTTTGTTCAAGACAGATATTAAGTAGAGGCAAAACCCTGATCCAGATATTATTCAAGGCAAAAGGCAAAACCTCACTAGTTTCACTACCTGAAGTTTTGAGCAAAATAAAAGACTAGGTATGGCAAATGAACCGGAATAGAGTAATGGATCACATACAACAATGACTTTGCTATAAAGAGCATAGCCATTTTCTTTCCAGCATTATAGTGTAGTCCTGCTGCCAAAAACCATGGCTGAAAGCAGGATGGTTGCATCATATATGTGTTGCACTAGTTAAGCAGTTCCACATTGGTTTGGTATGTTATTAATAAAGCCTGTGAATAAGATAGATTCTAACAAAGAGCTTTAGGGGATCCCTCTTGTCTGTGCAGGATGTGTAGGATTACATTATTCCATCTTTCTGATCAGTTCTTATTTCCTAGGTAAATAATCAGTTGTCTTGATAAGACTGAGTGATAGAATACAGCAAGACAGAACAGTAAGAAGTGCATTATGAACAATAATATGCATTATGAACAATAATGCAAGACAGGCTGGATGTTATCAGGGAAATAATGGATTGCCAAAGGGTGTTACTTTGCTATAGTGCTCACTCAGGAGGGCATTATTGTGCTTAGGTAATGAGCTATCTATAAAACTGTTTTGTGCTTGTTTTACTATTATATAATTTTTTTAAATATGTGTTTATGTAAAACAGCTCCTCCACCTAATGTCACAAATTTCATTTACCATATACACAAAATGATTGTTGGATGAAATATTTTACATCCAAAATATATGTTATATAAGTATTTAATGTCTACACACATGTACACACATTCACCCTGTAATTACAACCACTTTTCTTGACTAAATACAGCTCAGATGTTTCTCTGCAATCAGATGATTTAAAAAAATCCAAATCATGCAGTGCAGGGCACTGGGCACTCTCCATGCCTTCAACTGTGACTGATTTTTCAGACTATCTATTATATTGACACATATTCATTGGTCTGCTCTGCAAAAAAATATTTGATGCTCCGGTACATTTATGTGGATTATGGTCAGTCAATAAAAGACAAACACTGTAATTTCATACTTGTTAGTGTTCACAAAAAAGCACGATCATGGAAAACCTGTTGTTCTGTTAACATTTTTATCCACCTTTATTTTGGCTTTGTCCTACTTTTTAGAGAAGTTGATTGGTGTATGCTTGTTCTCTCTCTCTCTATCTCCTTCTATCTTTCTGTCACACACACATACACACACACGCACACATGCACACACGCACACACACACACACACACACACACAATTGCTTTGATTTTTTTCTATTTTTTTCCACATCTCTAAATGCAGCTTTTTGATTTTAATGAGTGGAAAGGAAAATGCAAGTCTTGGTAATTATTGCTGCAGTTGCTTTTGCTTGCATTTATTTATTTATTTGCTTGTTTTTTTCTTTTTTCTTTTGTTTTATTTTATACTTGCTAAACAGCAAGGCCACATTTAGTGAGTAGAAACAAGATGGCAATAGTTTGCTTGTTTTCATTTCATGCTTCACAGCATCTTAAAGTGCTGCCATCAAGCTGCAGACTTTTTTTACTAGGCAATTTATATGCAATGATAGCTTGTTTGAGAAGGCGCATTTACAACTGGGTATTAATATACACATTTTACCCCTTACCTAATCAAAGATATAAACATGCTTTAATAGCTCAAAATGTGTGCTGCACCTATTGTACTGCTGTGTAGTTGGGCACGTATAAATCATAAACATCTATCAATGGTGTGTCGGTTGCATGCTCTGTATGAAGTCATGCTTTGAATCTGACATAAGCTTATTGCTGTTTGTGTGCTGCAGATGGGTGCAGATATTTTACAAGTATTCTTGTTTAAGGGGTTAATAAGGCATGAGGTCTATAACTGTTTTGTATCAGTGATGCGTCACCAATATACAGAGGAATAATAAGTGTTCTTTTCCAGATAGAGGAAGCAAGATATTCTTTAATAATGAACAATTAATCAGTATTGTTGCTTTATACGCAATGCTAGAAAAATATGCTAGTATAAAATCTGTAACTTTACACATGAAGAAAAGATTGGGCACCATCAGTATGGAAATGAATAAATTCAAGTTCATTAGTGCTTATTCGCTCTGCAAATTATGAAAAGTATCAGGGCCATTGGTGAATCTACAGTATTAAATTTTAGCATCACAAGGCATTTTTCTCATGTAATTTGGGTAAGACTCCATTCCTTATTTTGCACATTTTCAGTCTTTATATAGAACTGACTCACTGACATAGGTGGTATAACCTTGTGTCAGAGTAACTTATAGTAGCAGAATTTCTGAAGGTGGCTAACACTTGCTCATCCTCTTATTTTTGTTTGAGATTCCTGATGCTACAGTGAAAGTGATATGAGATGGAAATTATTACATTGATGACTTGTATGAGCTATTCTGAAAAAAAAGTCAACCCCCACATGCTGTTCATATTTAACTGTAAGGCAATATCTCATCACATCCTACTAGAAATACTCATAAGGTTATTATCTTTTTTGTATGCAATGCCATTCCATAACCTTATAAGTGTGAATTAAAGATGTAGCAGTGCCTGGGATTACAATGCCTGTTGGAAAACATTTTCAGCAAAGTTAGAGTCCCTGAATCACTGGCCCTGGAACTTTCAGACATCTCAAACACATTCCTCATTGAAACATTACCTTCACTGAAAAGTAGGGCATACTTAATTGGGATTGCATTATTCTTCCCACTCACTGAGGTAATTTTTAGCTACCAGAGTTTTAAAAGAAGAGGATTTTAAAAATAATGGATTTCATTCATTTTTAGTGACCCCCTCCTTGTACTGTTGTAAGCTATATAGATTAAAATGCATATGCCTAACTAACACTGCAGACATAGGATAGCTAAACATATGAGAACGCAGAGCAGAGTTCTGTGTGTCAGAAAGGCAGTATAGTATATCTCTGCCAAAACTGTATCTCTGTCTTTTGAGGTAACAAAAAGACGTTCTCTGGTAGGAACTAATACATGCTTGACTGCATCTAAACAGTTTAGCTCCATTCAAGACACAGAAGCTTAACAGTTTAGATTTGCATTCCACTATAGTGGTTAAAATTTAAGGCAAATTCTCAGTCTTCAGAATCACTATTATTTGCAAGTTAATTCTATCACAAAAACAAAAAAAAGTTTTCCCAATTGACTCTTGCCATCTTCTCCTCCCAGATAAACTACTTCAGATCTTTATTAATTGCAGTCTACAACTTCTCCTCTGGTTGATAAAACTATGCCTGACCTGTGTATAAGACTAAACCAATTAAAAAGTCTCTTCCCACATATCCTTAGCTCATTTTTAATCCATACTCCTAATATTACTGAACCAGTTTGTGTGTGGGTACATAATTTACTGCTATTGCCTTTGTTTTAGTTACATTAATTTTGTAACCCAAAAAGATTTGAAACTATCTCAGAATGTTCCACAACACTGCCATATCTTTTTCTGGTTTTGTCAGGTATAAAATAATATCATCTGCAAATAGAGCCAATTTGTCTTGACTACCATAGCAATTATATCCTTTAATTTCTGAACCCAATTACCCAATTTGAAGGGGTATTTCAGAGTTACACAGTTAAGGCTTCTATTCATAACATAAGCAGAAAACTATAATTCAAAGAGGAAAGGGATGATGTTGAAATGGGGGGGGGGGGCTCAAGCTACAAGGTGAGACTAGAATTTGGATGCAGGCCTTTACGGAGAACAATAATCATACAAAACATTATATCTATAAAGTAGCAGAAAGTATTCTAAGAACCAAGCCAACATGTGAATAGAAAAAGGAGATTTTGCTGATAGGGATGACTGCAATTAGCGGTACAGACAATAATCAAGAGGGGACTGGAATTTATTGGTGAAAACTGGTAAAGGAACCAAGGTATTGGGTGCAAATAATTAGAGAAGGAAAGATGATAGAATGGAAAGATGCCAAGAATTTATTTGGATTGCAGTTTAGAGACTACCTTCCCTATCAAGAATTCCTATCAGACTATAGGCAAAGAGAACAGAATGGGAGCGTGATAAATGAAAAAGCAGCGCTGGCAGAGTTTTAAGTAGAATCTACAACAAAAGCTGCTTTTAAAAGAGGAATCATTTCTAGAGCATAAAAAATATTGCATGATAACTATAAGACTCAATCAAACGAGGTTAGAAAGGATTGAGAAGACAGAATGGATAAGCAATTTGCAAAGAAACAATCGGAGGATATATGTATGTCTTCCAAATATGCAACAAAATCTAGAAGATTTAGGATTTTGGCTTGAAAATGTTTACAGAGATATTTTTATACCTCAAGTAGACTCCAGAGAATTTTTCCTCAGGCAGACAGCGAAGTGTGATGGGAAGAAAGAGGTAATTGTGAACATATTTTCTGTGAGTATAATGACTTGGCAAATTTTGAAGATTCCCTGCAGACCATTCTGTCACAAGATACTGGGTGAACAAATTGGTGTAACTTGGGAAATGATTTTTCTGAACTTTGGTACAGAATCAGAATTGCTTACACATAGTGAGGCCTTGCTGTCTCGCATTATGGTGGCTGCTAAAAAAAAAAAAATTCCTAGAAAATGGAAATCAAAATCTAAACCAATTATAGGTAGTGAATATAGTGACAGAGATAAAACAACTGAAATTGCGATCTTAAGAAAAGGTAGGAGCAAACTACATAGGAAAAAAATGGGAATTGTGGGAACAATACATACAGAGGAGGAATGAGGTTTAAAATAAGGCAGGACTTAAATATGCTATGTAATGTTTGACTGAAAATGATTGGGTAGATTATAAGTGATGTATAATGTTTGTAACTGGGAGTATTCAGTATGGTTTGTGATGTAAAATGTTTGCAACTAGCATTCTGTTGGTGTGGTTTGTTTTCATTTATATAAATGTATGATTGCTTATGTCATGATGGTTTAATAAAGATGTTTCTTGTTTAAAAAAGAGGGGGTAGGAATAGAATAATTTATGTAATGTTGCTTGGGTTATATGATATATGGCAATATATGTGAAGCATAGTGTTTGTTAATTTTTACCTGGTTAATACAATTTGATTACTTTTATATAAATGCATATGTGCCTGTGTCACAAGTGATAATTCAATAGCTGATGCCTTTCAAGGTGAGGAATTTTATTAGTTTGTGTACTGTTCACAATAGCAACTTAGGAAGTAGATGGATTATCAATATAAACTTCTCTTATTTTGTTGTCTGAGCCAGCTTAGATCTTACAATTAGCAGATATGAGGACTCTCTGAGAGATTACTATATTTAGCAGAAATGGAGAAGTTTATGTGTCTAGTTAACAATGTAGGTGGACATGATCCTTAAAGTAGCCTTGTGTCTTGTGATTACTACAATGGAAACACTTGATAAGAAGAAATGGAATGGCTTCTCATCACTTTTTCATTAGGCCATTCCTATGGGGTAAGTCAACAAGGAGATTTGTTTTTTACATATTATACTTAAAGCTATAAAGATTGAGTGAGGAGAAATGGCTGTGGATTATGAAATGCTTAGATGACAGTGTGCACGTAGAAGGATATTCACCAGTAGTGGAAGATTAAGATTGTATACCACTAGTCAGGACTAAACTGATACCAAAATGGTTGTGTTCAAGACATTTTGATGTGCATTATGCGTGTATATCATGGGCTCTGCAATCACGTGTGAAATATATGCCATGCGATGTTAATACACTCCAGTGTTAAAACGGTTTCGTAATAAAAGATAAAAAGGAAGAGGGCACTGCATAGTAAAGTGGGAAGAACAAGAGGAAAAGTGTATTAAGTCAGGAACCAAAATAATAAAAAAAAAACAGATGTAGAACTGTTTTCACTGCATTCATTTCAGTGCAGTAGTAATCTTTATCTAAAAATATGTTTTACTAATTTATTCCACCACTTTTCTGATACCAGATATATACAGTTACTTTTATTTCTTTTACTTATTTATTTATTGACATTTTATTACCGGGAAAATCCAAATGGGTACATGCCCGTTTTTAGCAGAGGCCTAGGGAGATATGCTCCAACGTATTCCAAAACATTTTAAAAACAGCAATTTTACAATCATTAAAAATAATACAAAAAAATGAATTTTAAATAATCATACAAATTAGATGTAATATGAAAACATTGGTTAAGAATAAATACAAGTTGTCTGACAATGATTTCATATTTAAAGAAATTTTAGCTCGTTTACAGAGAAATTAAAGATAAGTTAGTATAATACAAACATAAATGCAATATGAAGTGAGAGAAACACAGGCTTATGGTATATTTGGAGAGAAGTCAGTGGAGAGAAATTGATAGAAGTAAGGAAGTGAGTGAATAAGGAAGAGTAAATAGGTGCAAGGTATGAAAAGGTATTTGGTCACATTTGGGATATAATTTATCCTGTTGTTGAGCAAGAGAGGCAGAACCTGTTCTACAAATGAATGGCTGCAGAGCAAAAAAAGTTGTCTGGTGGTACAATGTACCAACACATGAAATGGATACGCACACACACACACAAACACGCACACACACACACACACACACACACACACACACACACACACACACACACACACACACACACACACACACACACACACACACACACACACACACACACACACACACACACACACACGCACACACTCTCACACACACACACACACACACACACACACACACACACACACACACACACACACGCACACACACACACACACACACACACACACACACACACACACACACACACACACACACACACACACACAAGCATGCACGCACTTATGCACACACACATTCATATATAACAGGCATAATAAAAAGACAGTTTGTAGGATAAGTGATTAATCTACTCTATGATGTTGGGATGTTGGAAGAAACTGGGGCACACAGTGAGGACATATATAGACACTCCGTTTAGAAAATACCCAAATAAGAACATAAGAAATCAAGTACAGCAAGCTGCAATATTATCTTCTGCATTAGCATTTCACCTTTCTTTCTGATTATTTTTATATATGTCTTCTTCTAGATGACCTTGCAATACAATCAGAAACTTGTAAAGATTACTAGCTATCAGGATCCCGAAGACTGCACAAGATCAGTACCTGGTAGAATACTGCCCATATTGCTATATACTATAAATGTGTCGATGCCGCAGTGGTGCAATGGTAGCATTGTCACCTCACATCAAGAGGTTCTCTGGTTTGATTCTTGACTGGAATGCCTTCTGTACAGAGTCTGCTTGTTGTCCCTGTGTTCATGTAGATTTTCTCTGGGTACTCTGGTTTCCTCCCATGTTACAAAGACATGTGTGTACAACATTTCTTCTCAGTCCTCTGTTGAAAATTGGCTTTGTCCCAAGTCAGACATGCTCGGTAAATAAATAAAGTTTATTTTGATCATGTTCAAAGCACAGTTCTAGAAAATGTTGCAAGCTTTTCTTATAAGACAAATGAATTAATTTCATATTACAGTTGTTCTTTTTCATGTATATCGGAAGTTTATTTGGCCATTCTTGTGTTCTTATATTACTTTGAGACTTTTTTTTATTTCTTGACCATGAAAAAGTGGAACATTAGCTGCCGTTGTAGCTTCTCCTCAAATTCAGATATTAGGATTCAATCCTGCCCCCCCTCAGCCCTAATTCAAGCCCCTCTCTTTGAAGTTGCCTTAAGGGAGATTTAGGTGCACTTATGCAGCACCATACCTGTGGGATAGGGGGATCTTTTATTTATATGCCTTATCCATTCCCCCAATAGTCAATGTGCAGTTATGTAAGGCCATTACAACTGTGAATGTCTGTTGGTGGCATAACCCAATATCACAACAAAGCATACCATCCCTACTTATGACCCATTCCTTACACTCAGGACAGAAGAGAAAGTAAAATATCACTGATTTGCCTATCATTTCCAACCGGGTCCTGAACATGTTTATATTTACATGTTCAAAAACGTTATGCTTAACATTACTAAAATAAAAGTTGGAAGGTATCCACAAATGGACTGCAATACACAGAGATTCTTTAGATACATCTTGCATGTAATTCAGCATTAAAATCAAACTAGGTGAATGAGAAAGGAATGATGTATACAAAAATTTTGTTTGAATAGTTTTAGGTAACTGCTACAAGAATAAAGCTACTGAAAAATATATAAATGATATCAAATATAATTGTATTGTTCTCATGGAGATCTTCAGAAGTATTTATGAGCACAGTCTTGAAATATAGTGATAAATGACCAGGGAAAAGCATGCTTTTTAAGAAGTGCTCTTCCTGAGAGCTTTAGCATGTGAAACACATTATGAGCTTGCATATGCATGCAGCATTTTCTATGCAATACTATAACAAAGGAGTAAAAAAAACCTAATATGAAAAGGCTAAATATTAGACAGGAAAGATATTGCCTCGTGTGTGTGTGTGTGTGTGTGTGTGTGTGTGTGTGTGTGTGTGTGTGTGTGTGTGTGTGTATATATATATATATATATATATATGGGTACCATTTGCTTGGTCGAATTTTATAACATCGCACCAGCTCTTTTAACCTTGGTTTCTGTGTTTTGAATTTTCCCCAGTAAAATGCAGTCTCCAAGAGAGTATATGTATATGTATATGTATATGTATATATATATATATATATATATATATATATATATTTCAGAAAGTCGACTTTCGTATGGCTGACACCATATGATCAACTTTCAGAATGCCAACTATGTAAAGTAAACATAAACACACAACAAACACCTGAAACTGTTAGCAGGGGGGGCTCTGCTCCCATTTAACCCCCATGGGGGGCTCTGTGCCCACACCCCCCGTAACTTAAATATACCAACTCTGATATCGCACTACAGTGCAGAAGTGGGAAATTTTCCCATTCCGCACTGTGCGGAGATAGCAGTTTCCCATGGTCGGCTTTTCAAACGTTGATCATATGGTCTCGGCCATATGAAAGTCGACTTTATGAAAAGTTGACCATGTGAAGGGGACCCATATATATATATATATATATATATATATATATATATATATATATATATATATATATAGATAGATAGATAGATATTTATCTATCTATATATATATATATATATATATATATATATATATAGATAAATATCTATATATATATATATATATATATATATATATATATATATATATATATATACATTTATATTTATTTAATCCAGTATTCCAGTTTGATGGCCGTGTAGGTCCACTGGGCTCAGGGAGCCCATTTTCAGTGAAGGCCCGGGGAGAAAAGCTCCAACAATACATAGTTACATGAATAATTACTAAGAAACTTTGCATTACTGACAAATAAACAGGTAGCATTCATAAAGAAACATACAATTACAATTTTGTTTAGGTGTAAAAGACAGGAAAATGGCCTTGAGCTAGATTTTACAGTATAGTTATTTATACATAATACAAATGAGCAAGGTTAGCTAGGCGAGAGGTTAGCCAGGAGTAAAAGTGGAGGAGACCTTGAGAGGTATAGGGTGAAAAGTACAGTTGCATTTCCTGTTTGAGTAAAGGTGAGAATGAAGAAGAGTTTTAAAGTTTTCGAGGTTATCGCAGGTCCTAAGAGTGGAGGGAATAGCATTCCATTTTTTGGCTAAGGTGATGGAAAGCAGAAGTTGACCAGCTGGGCGCTTGGGTTTGTGGATGGTGATTAGGTTTTGGTGTGTAGATCTAAGTGTTCTATGGGGAGTATATGGTTGTAGGATATTGGATAGTGCAGGGCACCTGGTAGGTTGGAATAGTAGTCTATAGGCAGTCGTGATTTGGAGAAAGTCAAGTTGGTTATGGAGTTCAAGCCAGTTTAATGAGTGAAGGGAGGAACAGTGATGAGAGGAAGATTTGGCTTTGGTAGCAAATCTGGAGATGTATATATACATATATACAGTAGTTAGCGGGGGTGTGGGTGTGATGGGGGCATTCCCCTCTGCATAAAACATCTTTAATTTTTTTTGTGGTGCATTTCCTGTTTCAGTCTTTTAGAATCATAGCTTTTAGTTTGATCATTTGTGTAATCGATCTTAAAAGAGAGCAAACCAGGTATATATATATATATATATATATATATATATATATACATATGTGTGTGTGTGTGTGTGTGAATGTGAAGTTTTAATTTTGAATTTTCGAACATCAAATTAAAAAAAATAAATAAATAAAAACAAAAAAGTCTTCTTTTGCAATTTTGCAGGGGAGCAAGTCTCCCTGCACCCCATACACCCCTTGCTACTTAAATATAACAAATCCGAGATTGCACTACAGCAAGGAAAACAGCAAATTTCCTGTTCCGCACTGTATGCTGATCTCCATTCAGAACGTTCAAAGTTTTCAAACTTCAATCATCTGGTCTTTGGCCATATAATGTTCAAAGTTTTGAATCTTCGATCCTCTGAAGGGGACATATACATATATATATATATATATATATATATATATATATATATATATATATATATATATATATGTATGCAAATGGAGAATAGTTGCATGACCGCCGAATCATAAACCAATGCACTGTACGAACCCGTACACAAATGTATGGATTTCGCCATACCCAATAGAACCAAGACACTCTCCTCCAAAAAATGGTAGCCAATCTGGTGGTCCCCTGCCCTAAAAAAAAACTCTACAACAGGAGGAAACTAATGTGAAATAAGGTGAAGTCCCAAGATTGGAAAAACTCCCTTATCAGCCTCAACAAAAAGTTGAGATCCCTCATCAAATCCTCTAAAGCTAGCTATGAAAACAAAATTGCAGCAGATAGTAAAGACAACCACAAAGCCTTTTACAGTTATGTAAAGAATCTCCATGGAAATACCCAGATTTGCTCTGAGCTACTACACAATGGTACCTCATATACTGAGCCAACAGATATTACCAATATACTGGCCGACAGATTCATTGCCAAGTTTACCCCTCTCTACCCCCCCCAAAGGACCAATCACAATACCAGTAGATTGCCAAGCACTCAGTATTACTGTTGCACAGGTTAAAACAGTACTGTCCAAGGCCAAGAATACAGCTTCTATGGGACCTGACAATATCCTTGGCTGTGTTCTACATGAACTACAGAGTGAACTGGCACCTCACCTGTGTACCCTGTTCACTCATAACCTCACCTCAGGCTTTGTCCCACTGAATGGCACACTACTACAGTCATCCCTCTCCACAATGGAGAACCGACTACAGACCCTGGGAACTATCGCCCCATTAGCCTGACGAGTCTGATATGCAAAGCTATGAATGCATCATCATGGATCTAATAAACAAGGATATAGGGAGTCTCCAAACTCTGGATCCCACACAATTTGGTTTTATGAAGGTTAGATCATGCCTGCTCAACTTGGTCGACTTCTTTAAGTCAGTCTCCAGAGCTGTGGATGAAGGCAAGGTGGTTCATACAGCCTACCTTGATCTGGCCAAGGCCTTTGATACCATTCCCCACTCAGGAATCATAGAAAAACTCCCTAAGCTAGGCATCAACCCATATATCACTAGGTGGGTTGCAAACTGGCTCACAGATAGAACCCACAGTGTGAAAGTAGCTGACTCCAAGTTGGACTACAGACCTGTCATGAGTGGAGTCCCACAGGGTCCTATCCTTTTTGGTATCTACTTCTCTGAAGTCTAGGCCAACACAAAGGGACTCTGGCTGACAAAGTTCTCAGACGATTGCAAGTTGGGAGCTATTATTAACTCCCCAATTGATGTTGACATCCTATGGAAAGACCTCACTGAGACCAACGACTGGTGTCAGAACCATGGCCTTAAGCTCAATGCCAAAAATGTGTTGTCATCCCCTTTGGGAAAAACCCAGTTCCCATGAATTACCACATCAATGGTAGTCTGTTGACCACAGAAGGTGTTATAAGAGATCTTGAGAACACAGGTTGACAGCAACCTCTCTGTTGACTACCACAGTGCCACTGTAGTCAGAATGTCCTTCTATGTGGCACATCTCATTGCTAAAGGTTTTGCATCCAGGAAGAAAGAGGTCATTGACTCCCTCTACTCTTCCCTCATTAGGCAAGTCATGGGGTACAATGCCCCATTTGGCATGTACCTCACTAGACACCTGCAACAACTGGAGAGGCTGCAAAAGTACCTCACAAAGAGGATCCAAGGCCTTAAACATTTGCCCTATATGGACAGACTCAAAAAACTCCAACTATTCTCCGTCTCACATCGCCTACTTAGAGGCGATTGCTGCTTGACTTACAAAGCCATGTCTGACCCAGCTCTGTTAGAAATGCTTCATCTAAAGAAATCTCAGTCCCTCTGCACCACACGCTCCAGCGACCTCAATTTCATTACTACAATCAGCAGAATGTGCTGGAGGGACAGGTTCATAACCCAGAAACTACCCATGCTATGAAATAGATTTCCCATATATGTCCAACAAAGCACCTCACTGGTCCACTTCAACAGAAATCTTAATGAGTGGATGGGAAATAGAAAATTTACCCCGGGGATCATTCCAGTGGCTCTACTCAACAGAGGCATTAGGAACTAAGGTTGGGTGGCACAATGCCAGGTTAATCCTGTAGGCTAGGCTTGTAAAGGGTCCAGGGCCATTAGCCTAGTACACACCTATGAAACTATGAATCTACACGCACACACACACACACACACACACACACACACACACACACACACACACACACTTACAGTATATGCATATTCATAAGTGAAAGTCTCTCGGCTGCACTCTCTTTTTTTCCTATGCCTTGTTTCTCGATTCTACATAATAAAGAAAGACCACCACATAGATCCTTATCATTCTAAGCCAAGCTTGGTTAAAAAAGATATAGAAATGCCTTACAAGTAGTCCTGTGAGACTATGGCTGCTGTGTGACTCCACTGGAATTTGAATTGAATTTGTCCATTCAGATGTTCTCATTATTTCTTTCTTTGCTTTTATTATACTATACTGTGTTTTATTTTTAATTTTGTTTTACTTTAAAGATTTTTTTCTCTTAGAATTTTAAAAGTTCTCAGTTATTGCCAATTAGTAAAAAGCCTTTAACATTTACTGACTGATATGGAATTAAATCTAGGTCATTAGTGGGAAGGTCTGAGAAGCAAGAATTCTTATTTAGGGTTTTTCACTGCGTGTGCTGTGAGACTACAACTTGTGTATTCCTATACAGGATTTTCCCACCCACCCACTCAGCCTCTGTTGCACTTCTACACCTGGGTGCTTTTTAGCTTCTCAATCTTGCTGTAAGCTTAACTTTGCATAGCCCTACCAGTCTCATCACTCGTTTTGCTAGGCGCAGAAAGATCAAACTGGTGAAGTCCTCCCTTTGAGTCTTAAAGTCAACTCACTTAGTCACAACTGCAATACTCACAGTATCAATCCCTTGTTCTTCCTTTTAAAATCTGTAACATCTTTTTCAATGAAAAGCAGTAAAAGTTAGAAGAAAATATCGGTTTATTATGTTATTGTACAGTCGTGGGAGCTTTGACAGCATTCTTCAAATTCCGTAATGGTTTATTATAGTTTACAGCAGGATGTCTAAGATACACACCATTTGCTATGCTAAATTGAAACATTTTGCTCTATTTTATATCACTCCCAAAATTATGTTAAAAAGTTTTTGCTGGGCTATTGAAAGTGGTCTTTGTCAGACATGTCCCAAGTGAGCTGGGACCTCGGGTTTACTAGCATGACATCTCACGTATTCCATTCATTATGTGCTCAAACTTTTGCTTACTACACACTAACTTACTGAATAATGCATTTTGCATTATTAAGATTCAAATAAAAGAACTGTTAAATAATAACATCTAAAAATATCTATTATCCATTAAGATAGGAAATGCCATATTTCTTTTACGTTTAAATGACCATGCAATTCCAATTCTTTTACCAGAAAACATAATATTAAAATACAAAATCAAATTGCATATAATCATATTGACATCCATTGTTTCCTGACATTCTTCAGGCATAGGAAATATTTCCGTATTTAGCTTTTATAACATTTAGCAACATATTGAGTTCTTTGTATTTTCAGTTCAGTTATTATAGATGAAATAATTTTAATTAAAGTCCAATAACTTGCATTTCTTGCTTTCTTTTCATTCCTTTAGATAAAGATGATTCTGTTATTACTGCTGATTTGTTTAATTTTTTATACACAATCCTGCTCTGACTTTTAAATATTTTATTTCATCTATTTTTTATTTGCTATAGCTTCATAGCAGACTCCCAAGCGTCATAGGACACTATAGCTTATGAAATGCATGCTTGGAATACATGCCTTTCTTCTTTTCTGCGTATTTCTATTGTGTTTTCCCATGCGGTAAGATTTTGTTCAAATTTATTCATTTTTTTTTTTTTGGCTTCACAAGAACTGAAATTTACTGTTTTGCTTATATACACATATACACACACACACACACACACACACACACACACACATATATATATATATATATATATATATATATATATATATATATATATATATATAGATATAGATATAGATATAACAGAGTTACCAAAGAAATGGCACACAGCACTAAATATTCAACACAGGAAAACAACACAACATCTTTAAAATGAATAAGAAAGGTATTTTAATCCAGTATCAGCAACAGGTAGACTGAAAAATGTTAACCTAGTTTCATCAAAAGTCTTCTTCAGTGTATCTAACACTTACTTTTTTTTTTTTTTTTTTTGGTTTGTTTCTTGTCTATAGACCTTGCTGCTTGGGCTACAGTCATCTACATGTTTATATTGCCTTTAATTAATAAAGGTCACATATAACTTGCAAAAAAATAAATAAACAGATTTCTTTTACCTTTGTTTACCCTTTCTTTCCTCAACATTTTAGTTGAAAATGGACAATAGTAGCCAGATTGCATTTCAAAGCTTAATTATATGTTTACTCTTTAATCCTAGCCAGTAGAAATTTGTATATCTCAGGAAGGTCCACTATACTCTGAAAAGTAGTGAGTCAGTTGCTGAATATAATTTGGGCCATGCAGGCTGCTACTTATAGGTGGCTATGGGGGTGGGGCCTGTAGTCTCCCTATATACCAGTTTAATTTGATTTCTCATCAAATGTCAATGTGGATGGCTTGGCCATACTGAAAAACAAACTATGCAAATTTTGATTTGTAATATTGCTACATTACCTCGAATATACATTCTTTTGTAATGGGCTAAAATCATACTACCATTGATAGCATTTTGCTAAATCATAGGTTACTCTATCAGTTTTCACAATATTGGCAGTCCTGTAGGCTATGAATTTTGTTTGGTTCCTGAAATTAATTTTATATGCTGAAAAAAGACTATTTTTTTCTTTTTTTGCATCACATATATTGGTTACCTTTATTATCTTTTTCTTAAATTATATTTTATTCGCTTTCTTCAGATTATTTTTGCTAAGTGCTGTCTATTTAATACACAACAAACGCCATTTTATTTTATCCTTATATACTGATCTTGTTTGATATGTAAGGGTGAATGTTTCCATTAGCCACTAACTTTTGTAGCATAAAAGTGCCTTGTTGACCCTATCAGAATACCCATTACAATCTTAAGTACGAGATCTCACTTAGAGTGCACTCAGCTTGTAGTGGTCAAACTGGCTTTCAACTTGGGAAAACAGGCATCTTTACTAGGCACTAAACACAGCCCTAAGGATAAAACAAAATCATTTAACGTTAATATATGAAATCCTGGGGGTGAGAAATGATTATATGGTGCCACAAAGTAAGATGTGGAAAAGTAGTTACAGCAAATCATCACACCAGTTATACACATAACAGTTCACTACTTTTGGTATAGAAATGAATCATTCCTGATTGATCTTATTTTCTTTGTTTCTTTTTTTCCTTTTAAACAAGTTAAACCTTTTCTGTTTTCTCTACTGTTGCTGCACATAATTGTATTTCTTTTTCTGCTTTTCTCTTTACTTCCTCTTCCTGTGGATATGTCTAGATTTCTCATGGAACTCTGTTGTTAAGAATGCATGTTTCCAGACAGTAGCTTTTCTCTGGTATCTTCCAACAGTCAGTCATGTTTCAGGGGATCGTATCGTTTTGGCACTACCATTTTTGCTAAACAGATTGCACATTAATAAACATAAATTACAGATACTGGGGGGTGAGGAGTCCTGACTGACTAATAACAGCCATGATCACTTGAGAACACCCCAAAAATAATTATTTTATAACTGCTTGCCTTGACATATAATTGGCCACACTTTTGATATATACTTTCCCATGAGCCCACAACTTTTAGCTGCATACCTTCTTTTTCTAAGTCATACAGATACTCCTGAGCCTAAACCCCTAATGACTTCAGACATTTTGGGGGCTTTAAATAGAATATCACCTTCTTCTGCTATATTGATCTCTTTAATTAAATGGGAAGGTTTGTTTGCCCTTCTATACCTTTTTCTGTCTTTATGAGTATACAGATTAATGACTACTTCCTCCCAATTCCTAAATGTTCCCTTTCTTGCAGTCCAGTTATCCACTGATGTCCTGATTCATAGATTTTTGTATTTACGTTATCTGTAGTTCTTATCAAGTCATGTTTGTGCTCCGTATTCATACCTTTAACATGTTGGACAAAAATCACTTTCTTCCATGTGCTACAGTCACAAAGAGGAGAGTTTATAGTTTTTTGTCAATGAAACACATTCATCATAAAATATCATGCATACATACTCTCAGTTGTCCAGATTTATACTCTCAATTGTCCAGATTTTCTCAGAATGTCAAGATTTTTGCCTCATATTTTGGTGCATTACTCATAAAAAGATTTTCTGGAAAATCACTAAAGATTGAAATAACTAAATAATGTCATACATTTCAGTTTCAGACTTCATTCCTTCAGAAAATGCATGCTAAGCAAATACTGTTATTCTAGCAACTTTCTAAGTCTATAGGAGCAATAAAAAACAAATGTTGGGCCTCTGCCCCTCCCCCCCCCATGATTTTAGGCTTTGTACACATTTTTTGTGCTAAGAGGTTGAGAGCTGTGCACATACTCAAACTATAAAATAAAAACAAAAAAGACAACATACCCAAAATGTAAAACTTTGTTGAATCCTGGTTTGCTTTGCTGGTGTTTTAGACTTCACATTGAATATTTGTCTCTCTATTTGACAGTTGGTGCTATGTTCTTTTATTTACTTCTGGTAGCTTTGTGCTCTCTTGCTGTTTTCATAAAAAGTACAAGGAAAAACCTAGCAAAGCTAGAGTTTTCATTATGTGATACCTTAAACCTCATGTAACAGAGACACATGGGATATATGTAAATGGATCCTTAAGGACATCAAGTGTTTCAGCTATATGGGTTCTGAATGTCCATGACTTTTTACTTTTTCTTAAGTCATTTGTGGAATGATTATATATACTCTCATAGCTATCTTGGATGTGAACCTGCAAAAAATTAAACAAGAGAGGTAAAAGGATGTTCTGACAATATTGGAGATATGCTGATTTAAGGATATGTATATATGTAATTTCCAAAATCTTTGATCATGCTTTAAATGTTGAGGTGATGCCAATTTTTAGGTGAATTTAATTTATGTGATACTGTACATGAGCACTAGTTTTACTACTGGTGATTATGTTACTTTTCTCTTTATGTTTAGAGGGAAATGTGCTAATCACATTTGAGAAAATCATTTTTGGGAACATTTACTTTATTTTTATATCTGACTTTCCCAATAAAGGCAAAAAAGTCTGACATTTTTTCTCAATTTGAGCAAATTGCCCAGAGATAGAACACTGAAGCTAAAAATGAAATACCCAAATATCTTATAATTCAGTTTAAGTAGATATGACTCTAAAATGGATAAACTTAACAGGGATGGTACTCAACAATGGTAGTTTGTTATATGAGTTTTCTTCTCTTGGTACCCTGCCCATTTCACATCAGAACATTTATTTAGTTGTTTTCCATTCTTGTGGAAAGTTTCATATTTTGAGCTAATAAACTGCTGGCTTCCATGAGATGGTCCATAGCTGGAGATCATTTTAGAAATTTTTTAGCTGTTCCTGTTGTTTTGGCAAGCAGGCGTTACTACTGGAAGAAATGATATGCAGAATGTATCTGTGTTCTGCGTGCCCCTAACCAATGAATGCATTATAATTGACAGATTTCAGGATCATAAGGCTGAAATGGTCTCTCTTACATTTCTTCACACAAATGTTAGGCCCATTCATGATAAGTCTGGCATTATTTCAGAAAGGCAGTGTGATGTCCAGCTTACTACTGTTATGTAGGTATGGTTTGATGAGAATGTCAGTGTTCATTTGGCACCTGTGCTGCCCTAGAATTCATTGTATTTTAGTGCTTTAGACAATATAAGACTTAGGGTAGGAAAATAATAAGCTTTTTTCACTCTCATCTATGAATGATTGAGGTTAAAGTCTGTGAATATATCTTTAAGTACGTTGCGGAAACAGGAGCTGTGTTTTCTTTTTCCTCATTTATCATTCTTCAGTAGTACTTAAAATGTTTGCTCCAAAATTCACAAAATTTCTTGCCAGCTCAATATTAGTGTACCTGACCGAACTTGATATCGATGGGCAATTTCAATATCTGTGCCAATAAAGAGGTCAAGGCACTGCTTTAATATTACTGTGCATTATGAGGAGGTTTATCTTTGATCATGCGGTTATCACTGATACTTATCAATGTTTTCATACCTTTGCCATGATGCTTCAGCTCAGTATCTCCACCTGTACTATGGTGACAGAGTTACTGCCATGGGGTCTGATCACAACCTTGACTTCTTTGTAGCAATGTGTCTACATTTATAATCTAGCTATTTTGAATTTCTAAAAATCAGGAATTTGGAAGCTGTAACAGTTGATTAATTTGCTCCTGTCTTACTTAATTTATTTGTGCCTATTCCAACTGAAATTCTATCACTTCTAACACAGCCAGGATATCCCCACTGGATCTTCATACATCATTTTCTATGCATACTGTTAACCACTTTACACTGTGTAAGCCATAATGTGACCTCAACTTTCCATGGCTCAGGAGACTGAAGCAGAGGCTAGACTAAATATGCTGATGTTGTCTTTTCTGTCTGACTCAACAGATGGGTTGTGAGATCTGACTGGATATGAAATTGCACCATTTTTAGGATCCCAGATTTAGGGATCAGTCTCCTCCTCCTACCCATAATTCCCTCCTGTTCCTACAAAACCTCAGATCTTGTTTAACAACTGTTTGGTTTGGACACAATGCGAGGGCTTGGCACTCAGTTTGCTAGATAAGTATATTTTCTGTGCATTTTTTTCCCTTTAGCTTTTGAAATATTTTCCTACTTA
Source organism: Protopterus annectens (assembly GCF_019279795.1). NCBI lineage: Eukaryota > Metazoa > Chordata > Ceratodontiformes > Protopteridae > Protopterus > Protopterus annectens. The sequence continues at coordinate 1,007,093,756 of NC_056739.1, forward strand.
CAGTTAGTGTCTGTTTTCCAGTTAGCTATTTTGTCAGTTAGTTACTGTGGTTTGCAAGCATTTCTTTCTGGGTCCCCCACTCCCACTGTTTAAAAAAAAGTTTGGTGATATTTTTCTAATAGTTAGAATGCTGATACTGTTTCTAATAGTTAGAATGCTGATACTGTAGAATTTAAGATTTACAGAACTGTCTGTTCTTGTGTGCTGTATGTGTGCCCTTTATCTTGAGTGACAAGTTTTCTGGTTTAAAAAGCGCACAAGATTCCTCCCAGAATCCTCAGCTGTTGCCTATTTGCTATTTAGTGGTAGATCACCTGGATAATGTGTGATAGTTCTATACTTCATTCAGGACAAACTGCAGGAAAAAGTTGGTTCTCAGGGGTCTTCTTCCTGCCACAGTGGGAGAACTGACACCTTCTGAATCAGCATCTGTTTCCCCATCATCAAAGAAGGTAGTGGATAAAAAGAAAAAGAGAGAGAGAGAGAGAAAGGCAAAGAAAAGGAGAAAGAGAAAGAGAAAGAAAGAGAAAAAAATTATATATATATATATATATATATTATATATTTATAGGATGGATGACATAGAGATTGATAGAGATCCCCGAAAACCATTGAGTCCTTCTAGACTGGCATCTATTCAGTAATGATTCAGGAGCTGATTCAAATCCGCTCACTTTCTCTTCTGACAAGTCCTCATCTCTGTTCTCCGAATTAACAGAAGAGGTCAGTACACTGATATTCTGGGACACCCTCGATGGCTTCCTGTTTTAGGTCCTTTTGATCACTGAACAGATAGTCAGAAGCCAACATTAACAGGATGATAAGTAAGTTTCTGAGGATGCAGATGCTGATGGGGTGCTCACAATGTCTCCTCCAGGGGTACTGAGGTAAGAGCCTGACAGTACCTCTACTGATATCCCTTTTTCCAGTCTGAACTTCATATCGGGTGTCTACAATATTGATTGATACCAGTGGCATAGCCTTGTCAGAGTAGATTGCGTGGTAGGCTTTTAATCCAATGGCAGCCTTACTCATTTGACTCTGACAGCATCAGAACTCAAAAGGTCTTGTAGCCAAGAAGTCAGTGCTGGAGTTCAGATTTGTCTCTGAGTTTATTGGAGTTATCCCTACCTGTGGGCGCTTTGACATTAGACAGCTTGGCAGCAATGTTAGCTTCAGAACCATGTCAGACCAGGCCCCAGGGTTTCCATTACTCAGATTTTTAAATCTTAAAGATTCTTCCTTGGCTCCATTTTCAGCTTCATCTTTAGAAGCCTTTGATAGGGCACTCTGCATGTCAAGAGAGGGTCTGTTTGCTCACCATTCAGAACCGTCCCAATTTCCTCTGGATTATGCAGCTTCCCCTTCTGGTAATCATGTCAAGCAGGAGCAACCAGTCTCAGAAATTCTCAGCGAGTTTTGACTGTTGAGCTCCACTCCCATTTCTGAGCCATCTCTAGACTGCCCAACCAGAGAAGGGCAAAGGAAATGGATTTGCAAAAAGAGACATCTGGATTCCCATCAGGAGTCCTTATTGGAAGATGTCAACTTTGCACCCTAAGACAATGTCTGCTGTAGCCTCCTCCCAAGAGGAGTGCATATAGCTTGAGGTTTTTAAACTTCCTGTGCACCCCTCTTACTAATGAGCTCACTAACGTGGTCTCTGAGTAGGCCTGGAAGAAACATGATGTGGTGGAGCCATTCCCAAGAAAACCTGATGAGATTTTGGTATCCTTAAGGAAGAAGACATAATGGGGCTAAGAACCAGCTGTAGATGCTGTAGCAGTTATGGCATCCATAAAGAAGGAATTCAATAAAACGTAAGCACTTCTATCATTCCCCCTAACAGGGAGTCAGGGACATTGGATGTTTTCAGAAAGCAGGCTTTATGCTTCAGTGACGTTTGCTCTACGTGTGCATAGTTACCTAGCTGATATGACACATTTCCAGATAGACATCATGATCAAGGAGCTTTCCAAGTCTCTTTCAGGTAGTCTGTCTGTTGATATACAGAAGAAAGTGCAATTGCAGCTAAACACTTCATTACATGATGTCTAATATGTCCATGTCACTGCTGTCAAGTACAGCTGCAGGCACCAGCATTGCCTTTCACCGGCATGCCTGGATGTAGTTGTGTGACTTTGCAGAGAGCTTCATGATGTCTTTTGTCAATTCTCCCTTGTATGTCTCCAGACATTTTGGACTCAAGTTCCAGGAAAAGCCATCCAGTGAGTAGCAAGGCAAATCTCTGTCTGCCATTGATATCCATTTTTCTGCACCACCAAAGGACTTTTGTCCCAGAACCAAAAGACTGTACAGATGTTATGGCTGTGTAAATCCCATATTTTTGCTCAGAGGTCTCCTGATGACAGACCCTGAACCCCCAGGCAGAAAGGGAACCAGTTTCAATGAATGCCACCCCTGGGGTAGAGGCAGACTTCAAAATCCAGGAATTTGAGTTCCCTTTATCAAGAAAGCCTGACTACCACACTCTGGAGGCAATTAGGAACACTTGACACTGTGCCCTCAAGCCTGGCTAGCCATCAAGAGTCTTGGGTGCAGAAGATTATTATAATAAGCTATTTTATTACCTTTGCTTTGCCCCAAGTGAGCAAGTGGAAAATTCCCAATGTTCCGCCCAGTCAGTGGAAAATGGCAGCAGTAGAAATTTCAAAGCTGCTAGAAAAGCAAGTCATCCAGGTGGTCCCACTAGACCATCAGAATCTGGAATCAATTTAAGAATCTATCTGGTTAAAAAAAAGGAATCTCAGGCCCATTCTGGACCCCGGCCAGCTCAATCAGGTTTTAAAACAGAAAATATTCTGAATGTTCATGGCTCAGTCCATTCTGCCTCTTCTGAGGAAATCTGACTATATGTGCTTGACAGACCTTTATGATACCTACTATCACATGAAGTTAACAAGGCAGTACAGGCTGTTTCTCTGCTTTTGGCTGGGGAACATCATTTTTATTTCAAAGCACTACATTTTGGTCTCACCACCATCCCCAGAGTGTTCACCAAGTACATGGAAGTGGTATCAGCATATCAAAGACTGCAACTCTTATCTAGGTGACTGGATCCTTACTGTATACACCAAGGGTCTACTTATTCAGTCCAGAGACTTCATGCTCAATTTTTTTACAACAGTTTGTGAAAAACCATCTGACACCATCCCAGATAATATCCATTGGGTGTCAGCTTGACGTGATGTCTCAAATTGACAAACTCCCAGACTCAAGCATATTCTCTCTGCATCAGCAAGCCTCAGAGGTCATGTTGCTCTAAAATCCTCCTTATTCTTTGGCTGCAGGGTCTAATGCCCAATTCAATCATGCAGGTTAGGTTCTATAGACAGAACTTACTTGAGGGTACTGCAGTTGACCCTTTTATGTCCAACGGTCCATGTTATACCAATTCATTCACTTCCCAGTACATCTACACTGATATGCAGACATCACATTGAGTTGTAGTTGACCTTACCACAAGTGACTTAAGTGAAGGCCACAGTTACCACAGGTTTAATTAATTTATTTATTTGACATTTGTTGACCAGATTGGTCCAGCTGGGTCAGACCCCTTTTTCAGTGGAGACCCAGGGAGAAAAGCTCCACAGTTAATACATAAAATTAAGTTGACTTAGTACATAGCTAATTATACAAAGTTTCTAATAGTGATATGCAAAATAGTGGGTTTAACATGGGTAGCAATTAGACTCTACAAATATGCAAGCACAGTAGGTACAGTGCAGAGTAAAAAGTAGAACAGATAAAACTTCAACACAAATCAAGATACAAGGCACATCAAGCCAAAGAACCAGCTGTAATAACGAACGGCCACACAATAAAGGCCAAGGAAAGCTGAATTTAACAATAACGTTGCCAATACAAATACGCTTTCATCCAAGCAACAGACAAGAAGGAGTTCTGTGTTGTAGTATGGAGTTCAGAAAGAGTATAAGTAATGGTGATGACTGCGGAGTAATTGGCAAATTGTACCAGTGATGATTGGTGGGTAGAGGAAGATAATCGATCAGTAAAAATATAAACAGCAGTGGTCCCAGAATTGAACCTTGGGGTACTTCAATCTTTATAGTAAGTTTGGGGGAGATAGCAGAGAGCCATTTGACAGTTTGGAAATGATTGCTGAGGTAACTAGAGAACCAGCAGATAGTATGGGTCGATAGGTTTAGTTCAGAGAGTTTATCTAAGAGGCAGGGGTGGGAGATGGTATTGCATGCCTTTGAGAGGTCAAGAAAGAGGGAAGAGACTAGTTTATTCTGGTCTCTAGCTTGTGAGATGGTGTTTATGAAGGAGATGACAGCAGTAGAGGTACTATGACCAGGGCAAAAGCCATGTTGGGGAGTGATTAGGTTATCTTATATGAGGAATTGTAGGATTTGTTTTTGTACACATTTTTCCAAGATCTTAGAGAGGGGTGATAGAACTGCTATGGGCCTAAAGTTGGATAGTTTGGTGGAACCGTCACCTTTATGGATGGGTAGGGTGTAGAACTTTTTCCATATGGCTGGAACTTTGGCTTCAGTAATGGATCAGTTGATGAGAATAGAGATGGGTAGCGCTAAGGAGTTGGTAGCTAGCTGGAGAAAGAGAGGAGGGAGATCATCTGTTGAGGGAGAGCAAGGTTTAAGTTTAAGGAGCAGGGATTTTATGTATCTGGTGGATACAGTTTTTAAGCCGAAAGCTGAGGAGGTGTTAGAGGGTATAGGAGGGTTGGTGGGTGGGGTGGTGATAGAGTTAGGATGGTTGGTTAGTTTATTAATTGACTCTATAAAGTACGAATTAAAGTTTGTAGTGGTTTGGAAGGGGGGGTATTAGTGGGGCTAGGTTGGGGAGTGGAGGAGTTGCCTGGATGAAGGATTTGGTTAATCATATGCCATAATTTCTTAGGGTTATGTATGTGTGTTTCAGGGGGATTTGAGTAATAGTTTCACTTGGCATTGGTAGTGGCTTTCTTAGTAAAGTTACGGAAATGTTTATGTTGTTGTAGGTGGATGGGGAATTTGGTTTTGGTTCAGAGCTTCCAAGTGTTCCTCTGTGCCATAAGGGAGTGGGTGGATGGCGTTAGCCAAGGGGATAAAGCTGATTTTATTCTGACATTGCGAATAGGGGCTAGGGAGTTGAGTATGTTAAGGAATATGTTATTAAATTCCATAAGAGCTTCATCAAGGGGTAACTGGCTGAGAAAGGTACAGTTGATAGCTGAGAGGTGACTATTTAGTTCATTAGGGTCAAAGTTTTTTAAATTACAACATGCTTTGATCTTATGAGGTTTGCGTATGTGTGGGCTAAATCAGAGGACTTTGATTGGTCACTGAGGGTTTTGGATAGAGTTTTGGGGAAGTGATATTTCTGGGGATGTGATACTAGAATCCAGTCAAGTAGAGCAGAATGGGTAGTTGATTTTGTGGTATTGGTAGGTGTAGTTACTATTTGGGTGAAACCATGTAAATTAATGGGGGTGGAGGGGGATTCAGTGGACAGCATTAACCAGTTAATTTTGACATCTCCCATGGTTATAGTTTCATAGGGGAGTCAGAGCAGAGAGAGGAAAGAACACTTTCCAGTACTGTGATGTTGTCACCAGGTGGAATGTAGATTGCAGCAATGTTAGATGAGGTGTTGGGGATTAATTTTACAGTTAGCCAAAAGATGTTCTGCAGGTGAGTCTGGAGGAGAGGGGGAAACTAGAGGGGTTAGAGTGAGATGATCAGCGTACATGATAGCAACACCTCCTTTTTTTTTGGTTTGATCTTATTTATTTATTTAACATTCTGTTTACTGGGGAGGTCTGACTGGACAAAGCTATCCATTTTCAGTGGAGGCCCAGGGAGAAAACTCCAGAAACAATTGCTAACATACCATACATAAAATATTTACATGAGTATTGTGGTTTACACATACAGTTATAAAATATAGCAGATAAAAACACATGATTGCATAAAATATTTGCATAAGCATAGTGGCTTAGACATACAATTAAAAATATAGCAGGTAGTAACATATGATTGTTGTTCATACAGTATGATTAGCAGAGATAATCATGAAGATGTAATGAACATAAGAGAAGAAAGGAAAAACTAAACATACTAGCCAGTTTGTGAAAGAAGAAGAATATAGACAAGTCCATATGAGGTTCATATGATTTAGTCTTAAAATGTTATAGCCAGGGGTAAGGATGTCTTTATCTGGAATGTTGGGTTTTAACTAAGTTTCACTAAGGGCTATGATGTCAGGGGAGTGTAGAGATATCCACGAATGAAATTCAGTAGTTTTATTCATTAAGCTTTTCAGGTTGATGGAATATATAGAGATGTGTTTTAGAGGGACATGAGAGTGGGGAATGGTGAATTTTATGGAGGTATCATCAGAAGGGGAGGATCGATCTGGGATGGGGTTGGGGTATATGTCACCTGTGAGTAGAAGGGAGAGGAGAGTAGGGATTGAATGAGGCTTAGGGATATAAAGTAGACAGTATTTAGGTGTTCCTTTATGGAGGTTTAGTTTAAATGTGTTAAGTTTTGTGTTTTTGAGGTGAAGTTTTGGACACAGTGGAAAGTGGTAAATTCAAGAATGAATTTAGGAGTTGAGGGAAGACTGGGAGATAGGTAGAGTTGGGTGAGTGAAAGTTGGGTTTTAGGGGAAAATTATAAGAGGCAAAATTGTATAAGATAGTTAGGGTTGAAGTAGTTAGTGTTGGAGGAGGGAGTGTGATGTCATAGTGAAGTGTGGATGAGTGTGGTAATGACTGTATGTGTTATGGAGGTGGAGGTAAAAAGTAAGCTGTATAGCTAAAGAGTAAGAATAGAAGTAGAAGGTGTTAGAGTATGTACAAGTGAAGTTGAGGCTTAATAAGTAGAGTTATAGGTGGTAGTTTAGAGTGGAATAGGGTGGAGATGTAGGAGTAAAGAGATTGGAGGAAGTGGAAATGAGGGGTGAGACTCTTGAGTGGTGGAGTGCAAGGCTAGAGAATAAAGGAAATTATGTCAGGGGTGGGTGGGATGGGAGTAGGGTAGAGGATTGGAGTGAGCCCGAGCACAGCAAGAGTGAATGGAGCAGATTTGCCCAGCAAAATGAGGTAAGTAGAAGGCACACACAAAAAATCAGTAATTGCACTTTTTTTGTTTTGCAGGATGGTATGCTAATCTGGAGTGTAGGGGTTACAGGAAGAGGGAGATAGAGAGAGATGAGCTAGGGGAGTTCAGTCACCTAGGTCCTAAAAAGCAGTGGTCAGAGCAGGCACTAGTGAAAAGTGTTCACTCAAAACTAGGAAAACACCAAAATAAAAGTAGAAGTCACAAATGGAAAACCAGAGGTTATAAATCTACAACATTTTGGTTTATTAGTCCACAGGTAGCTAGTGAGAAATGTGGTAGATAACTATGAGATGAAAGTCCTGGAATTGGGACATGGTAAAGGAGTCACGGAAAAATGGTGTTGAAGTGAACTACTTGGGTGAGCTGCTATACTTAGCACTTATAGTGTCATCCAGTGGGCAAAGAGAGGAAAAGAGAGCTTAGAAATTAATGAGTGATCCGGAGAAAGGATGGAAAGGGGAGGTGGGGAGATGAACGTCCTCGGGAGCCCTTCTGTGAGTGCGCAAGCCTGGCTGAGTCTGTGACACAGACTATTCACTAGAAACACCGCAGTTATATCTTGCTTCCTTTCTGGGGTGGTGTGGGGGCATTTCAAGGAAAGATACTTTAAAGCACATGAATGACTTCAGAGGATAAGCTTCACATCAATGTCTTTTAAACAAGGATGATTCTTCTGGTGTTGCAAGCTATTCAGGATTCCCTTCCCAATGGTGTGATTTCCATCCAGATGGATAACATGTATGTGGTCTAGTACATCAATAAACAAGGAGGAGTCCATTCGTACCCACTATGTCAAGAAGCCATGAGAGTTTGGCAATAAGCACCATCTTCCCAATGCTTCATAGAGGCAATGCACATCCCAGGGAGTTCCAATGTTTTAGATGAAAAACATGAGCAGATCCTTTCTCATGACTCATGAGTGGTTCTTCAACCAATCAGTGGCAACCATGATTTTCAGTCACTTGGGACAGCCATGCCATGATCTTTTGCTTCCCACCAGAACACCAAGTGCAGCAGCTACTTTGCCCTGATCCCCCAGGAGATTCAGTCACTGAGGGATGACCTGACTCACTCTTTTTCCCCCTGGGGTGTCTATATATCTTTCTATCATTGCCCCTTATACCAAAGTTCCTTCAGAAAGCAATTCTTTGCAAGGCAACAGGGATTCTCATTGCCCCCTTCTAGGTGTTTGGTTTGTTTTCTTTGGCCTTATCTGATGCACACTTCTGGGTGCTCGACCAACTTCCAGATCTACTGGCCCACCAATCCAGCTGGCTTTTCCAGGATTTAAAAGCTTTGAAATTAACTACATTGTTCCTTCAAATCCAATAATAGCCAATGATGCCAGGCTTTCCCCTTCAGTACTTCATATTTTATTTCCTTATCAGAAACTGAACACCAGAAAACTTTACAGAAACAAATTAATCATTTCTCAGCACCTTTGTATACTGGATTTTTTGGCAGAATTATTCCAGAAAGGTGCTGTTTTTCCTAACATTAAGGTATAGCAGTCAAATATGTCTTACTTTCATGTAGGAGAAAATCTAAAATCTATTGCTTCCTTGTATGATGTCTCCTCTCTGAGCAAGTAATCAAGGAGCCTGAGTTCTCAACACTGACACTGCAGACAGACATTCACTCGGAACAAAAATAGATACACACAGTAATTCCAGAAGCAGCTCTGTATCGAGCACAATTTCCCTTAAGAGAACACAGGGAACACACTCAGTCTGGGGTCTGGAATCCTCTCTCTCTCTTTCTCCAATGCCTCAATAAGACCCCCCCCCCCACTGGCACAACTGCAGAGTTGAGTACTCAGCTGAGTGACAAAGCCAAGTCCTCCACCACCCTCTCTGTGAAACTAGTGGTTTGTGTTTCTGCTCCAAGCAGCTGACAAACACACTGTTTGAGATTTGATTTTCACACACACACACACACACACACGCACACACACACACACACACACACACACACACACACACACACACACACACATACACACATGCAAACACACAGACACACACAGACACACACACACACACACACACACACACACACACACACACACACACACACACACACACACACACACACACACACACCTGAGAAAGGGTAGCACAGATTTACTAGCTATGCCCCCTTCTGCCCAAGCTATAAGGTAGTTACTGCCACCAAACACTCCAAAGCCAGCTACATTAAAGCTCTTACAAGGATACCCAATTATACTGAGTAAAATTAATATTAATACCAGTGATAGTGTTTCACCAATACAGTAAGGCATTCAGGAGTTGCCACAGAGTCACCAAATAGATATCAGTGCTTTCAAAGGTAAAATATTCTGTAAAGGACCAGCTACAATGAAAAGTTTAAATATATTTAATAATAAATAATAAAAGAACATGAGACTACTAAATATCTATTTACAATAAACACTAGCATTTTAGTCACAGGCAATATAAAAAAAACACAGATGAACAGATTCACACAGATACAGAAAAACATAATTTAAATAATCTTACTATATTTTTCTGACTGAGCTAAAGAATTACTATTCCATGTTCACTTACTAGAGCAAAGCAAGATGATGTGAGTGACAGACCCTTATATGTCAGGTTATAAAAACAAGAGTGCTCTGAGACTACAGTCTCATTTAGCATTAAAAAACATCATTTCAGTAATGGATTGCAGAATGACATCACATACATTTGGTCATCTGACTTCTGGTTCCCATGCTATCCCCTTTCCTAGAAACTAATCCAGCATCTCTCACATATGTGTCAATAATACACACACATAGAGCTTTGCTAAGTTCTGTTACAACTTTTGAAAGTTATACAATGATAAAACACTTCCACTCTCCTCACAGGAGCTAATAAACCATTCTCTTGCACAGACCTTCTGACCCTAGCTGCAATCAGAACTATAAGATACAATCTTTATGGTCTAAATTAAGTAATTTAATTTCTTACTATTTTTCAATGTTAGCTGGACTGAGATTAACCTTTCTTTTCCAGTATCCTCCGTTAACATATATACATTTCCTCTGTTACCATAGTACAACCTGATATAAATGTATATTTCTTTCCTGTCCAGCAGAACAACTTGCTAATACATTTTTAACACAAGCAATTTACAGATACATTTTCAATACAAGTATCTGTACAAATCAGTTTGATATACAAATGGCATATAATTCTTTACAAACACTCCACTAGCATCCAGTGCCCTACATCTCTTTGCATAGCTGGCAATACCTCACACTGTCACATCTTGAAACATTCTAAAGCCTTTTTTTTCTAGGAACATTCCTTCTCGGGTTTCCTCTGAGGGATATATTTCCTCCTTTGGACATTTTCTTATTGCTTCAAACCTTAGCTGGACTGCCTTTTGAACCAGCCACTTCAACAGAGCTATAATTTCTGTACTGGGAAACTAGTTTCCCAGTAACCATCATTTCAGACAGGAGATTTTCTGAGTCAGAAGCACTATCTTGCATGACTCCATTGCTAATCTTTCATAAGAGTAGGATATATCTTTGGACCGATCCAAATTTTCTTCCAGAAGTGGTCTCAGAAGCTACACTTAACCAGTCCATTAATTTGACAGCCTTCTTTCCAAATTGTTTCAAATAAAGGAGAATACACTTCACATTTGGTGGATGTTCAGTGCTAACTAAGGCTTGACTTACATCATACCAAGGGTTTTAGGAAAACATTTGTTAGCTTTTCAATTGCCAAACTGGGAGATGGTGCTGCAAAAGCAATCTTTTCTAGGTGTCTCTCTGATTGCACTACACTTGCATGCAAAGAGAAAGGCCTATCTCTTATTCAGAAACAAAAAGCTCATTCAGCCAGAGCAGATGGGGTCTCTGAAGATTTCTTTGCCAGATTGTCTCTGGATGACATTTGTGCAGTGACTATATAGTCTACTGTAAGTAACTTTGTTTCCTATTTACATACCAGACCTATAATCTAGATCTTGTGCAAATTCTGGCTCTGTTGTCCTTTGGAACACCCTTCCATGAGACCACCCTTGAGTGCCAGCAGCTGGGAATCTGTCCCATCTGTTGAGATGGAAAGAAGTGACAACATCAACAATGAAAGATATGTACTTAGCATAATGTTAGATGTATGTGTATTTATTTATTTATTTTATTTAACATTTGTTTACCTGGAAAGTCCTGAGTCAGGAACCTATTTTCAGAGAAGCCCCGGTGAGAAAAGCTTCAAATGACTGACACATGAAAGTTAAGACATTGTAAATGAACAAGATAATAAAGGATTAAAACACACATTAAATAAGTAATGAATACTAAATAAGTACAGAGATCCAGGACCTCGAATATCTGAAAAGCTAACAAAACAATCAGTAAGTATATCACTGAGTTTCTGAGACAGTTTAAACTTACAATAGGTTGGAAATTGCAGTTTGTTCCTGTAAGTGACTTTGTATGGAGTCTTATGTTTGAAACTGAATGGACTTTGTAAGGGTCTTATCTTTCAAACTGAATGGACTTTGTAAAGGTCTTATCTTTCAAACTGAATGGACTTTGTAAGGGTCTTATTTTTCAAACTGAATGGAGGGCTTTCAGGGTATTTAACAGCGCAAGAAAGGGTGGGGGGAGTACTGAAATAATGTGATTCTAAAGTCTATTTTAGTTGTAGTTTGGAAGATATTGTGGGTGGGAGAGGAGCAGGATAGGGGAGGTGGTTAGACGTGGGGAAGTAAAGAGATTATTTTTAACTTCCTGTTATTTGGGTGGGGGGGGTAGGTGTGTGCAAATCAGCTAAGAAGCGGAATAGAGTTTTAAGATTTACTCCAGCTGAATAAACTTTAACATACTTTAACTTAGTTTAGAGGCCTGCAGAAGCTTGCTAGGGTCCTTTACTTGATGTAATGGCTTGTGCTTTTGGCTGTTGTATATTGTGGCAGGTGGAGTTAGGATGAAAAGTACTGGGTATTTAGCATTAACTTAGTTTAGAGGCCTGTAGAAGCTTGCTAGGGTCCTTTACTTGATGTAATGGCTTGTGCTTCTGGCTGTTGTATATTGTGGCAGGTGGAGTTAGGATGAAAAGTACTGGGTATTTAGCATTAACTTAGTTTAGAGGCCTGTAGAAGCTTGCTAGGGTCCTTTACTTGATGTAATGGCTTGTTCTTCAGGCTGTTGTATATTGTGTCAGGTGGAGTCAGGACGAAGAATACTGGGTTCTTGGCATTAACTTAGTTTAGAGGCCCGTAAAAGCTTGCATACTTAATGTAATGGCTTGTGTCTTCTGTCTGGCTCAGCCACCCTCCCTCCACACCCTGACCTTAATTGTCCCCTTATGGCTGTCAACCAGCTGCATTGGTCCTGTCCAGAGCTTTGTCTGATACCCAGCTTGAGGCTGTTTTCATAATGTTATCTTAGTTTCTAATGCCTTCACTTAGTGCTCATTTAGGAATATGTGGAAGATGCAAGTGGACAAACTCAATCTCAGGTATTGTAGGTGTTGAAAACCCCGAGCCATGGATCCCAGAGCCTGAAAAAAAAGGTGCATATGTTAGATCCGTCAAATCCAGTAATGTAGCCATTGAGCCAGATGAAGAAGACAATATGGATCTAGCATTATGGTAAATATAACATCTGTATATGCACTGTCCTGTCTCAAGCTAGGCTGAGACTTGGTGAGCTCTGTGCTGCATAGGAAGTTGAGATGCATCACAAAAAGTGTTCCTCTGCTCTCTGCTGCATTAAACCAACTCACGTTCATCTCTCAGTGCTAAACAGATTATTCAATCTGGACTGTCTGACTACTCACAGAGCATATTTCACAGAAAATGTGAGTTGACTGCTTGGTTCATTACAGCTAAACTTACATCATCATGATTAGGCGTTGGTCCTTATGATAAGCTTAGTGGGAATCTTCAATTTATTGGATGTGCACCATCCTGTTTGATGATAAGTAGAGGCTTGATGAGCTCTGTGCTCCATAGGAAAGTGAAAGGCATCAAAAGAAGATAGTGCTCTCATGCATGGAGGTCTCTGCTACATCTGACCAACAAACTTTCATCTGTCTCTTGATATTGGTGCAGGATTCAGTGCACTGATCTTAGCCATTTTTCTTTCACAGCTTTTAACCTGCAACCTGTGACCTTTGACTTGGATCCATGCTCTGAATGACTGATACTTGCATGTCTTGTAGTGCTCTGCCTTATGAGTTATCAAATCATCTCTTTTCTTTGAGATAGTAGGTGGGGATTTCATCGGGTTTAAAGAAAGCCTTTGGATCCTGAAGAGAGTCTTATTAATCAAGAAAATGTGAATATCAAAACCAGCAGAAGGTGGTTCTCTCTACATGGTGCTAGGCAGTCTATACATTTTATGCCAGAAAACTATAAGTGTGGCTTCATTGTTTGGAGTCACTGGGGAAAATCATCCATTGAGAAAAAAATCATTAAACTAGGAGAGGGTGAAGTGCTTAAAATATTCACTTAGTCTAGTAAGAATTATGAAACAGTGACTGTTTATAAAAAATGTTAATCAATTAACATTGGTAAAAATGAGCAACAGTTATTTTGGGATTAGACCATTTTACACATTTCGTATTCTAAAATTTTATTGGTCAACGCATGCAATTTATAATTTTGTAATGGAGACTAGTGGCAGAAACCGAACCATTCATTGCTAATATCTGGTTTTAACAGTATACAAAACCGTGTAAGAAACTTCTCTGTGTGGAAGATTTTCAGTCCATATATCTCTAGTTAATTTTATATATATATATATATATATATATATATATATATATATATATATATATATAAAATATGAAATATTTCACAGAATTACTAAGTATTCTAAAGTAATCCAAGCAAGGCAGGCTGTCTGTTTCAAGTCGAAAATCATTTATTGAGTACACAGACAAGCGATCAAAGTAAAACAAAATTAACTGAGTTATAGTTTCCTCACAAGCTTTCTAAATATATATATATATATATATATATATATATATATATATATATATATATATATATATACTTTTTATCAGGCATGGGAGTGGTTTATTGTGCTGTAAAACAAAGTGTCATTGGTACACATGTTAAATTTACATCCCTTCCCCATCAGTGTGACATTCGAGCTGGTCCTGTCCTACATAGTAGCTGTCATAATAATCTAACCCTTATGTACTTTAAATAAAATTTATGATGATTTATTTCCAGCCATGTAGTATATTGTCTTGGATAAAATCACAGACCTAATAATACGGTTAAATAAGAGGTACCACATCATTATAAATTTTATTTAAAGTACATAAAGGTTATATTATTATGACAGCTACTAAGTAGGGCAGGACCAGTTCGAATGTCACACTGATGGGGGAAGGGTTGTGAATTTAACATGTGTACCAATAGCACAATAATAAAAAATATATATATATTTAGAAATCTTGTGACGAAACTATTACTCTGTTAATTTTGTTTTACTTGGATCGCTTGTCTATGTACTTAATAAAGGATTTTCGACTGGAAACAGACTGCCTGCCTTGCTTGGATTACTTTTGAATACTTAGTAATTCTATGCAATATTTCATATTTTTATATATATATATATATATATATATATATATATATATATATATATTTTTTTTTTTACTTAAGACGAGTTTACGTTCACTACTTCTACTACTATTGTCTGATCTGATTAATATGCAGTGATTAACTAGAGATATATGGACGGAAAATCTTCCACACAGAGAAGTTTCTTACACTGTTTTGTTTTTGGACCCACTATACTTGTTTGGTGGGTTGTTTGAGACTTCAGGGATACCACGGAGATTACTTGTTTTAACAGTATACTTACCTTTTATTTATCTTATCTCACTGCTAAATTTTGTGGCAGGAGAAGTGCAAAAATAATTATTGTACCTAAAACATCTAAAGCATTGAAACTGACATATATTCCATTTTTAGGATGGATTAAAAAGAATGAACTTGCAAACAACCTGTTACTGAATAAGCAATACACTTAAATTAAGTTAGAACCATTGTGACAAGCATTTTAAACTAATAGCTATACTGTGAGCCACATTCTACTCTTGCGGATTATTTTTTTGCTTAGAAAATAGTTGCAACTAGAAATTGTAGCAATAAGAAGCAAAGCAATATTAATTAAATAAATTCAGAGAGTCACAGTTTATCAGTCAATAACTCATCAATTTGAATCCACAAAATATAACCCATCGACTACAAGGTGCAAGTGCTAATTGAACCTGCTCCACTGTAAGATTTGTGATGCCTCTCACTCCTTAGTCATGTGATCAGAAGTCTGACTGCCTAATTTTTTTCTAGAATGGCAGTTTGATGGAACAGTAGCTCAATGAAATGATGAGTCACTAACTTATTTTGCTCTCTATTATGTATAAATACATTTCTTTGACAAAGGACATTATTAATTTGCACAACAAATGCTATAATTATGTGAGTTCATAGAACCTGTTTTCATTAACAATTAACATGATGAGTGCATGAGATTTTCTTTTACTGTTCCATATGTAGTTCTGAAAACTTTGCTTAATGTTTGTAGGTAACATATTTCTTATTAGTATGTCTTTCCTTTAAGGAAGACAAAAATAGCCACTGTCATTTTCTCTCAGAGGAATTAGAGGTGCTGTATGTTAATTATGCATTAGAGCTTTCTCAGTCATGTCAATTTAAAAGCATTTCATCAAATGTTTTTTCAGGCTGAAGTGAAAGAAAGTCGAAAAAACTTCTAATAATCAGTTATACTTCGACATGCTTACGCAGAAGTGTAAAATGAAAAATTGTGTCTCCTCTTTCAGAATACAGATGCCTGTTTATTAATGTTATTTTTGATTACTTTCATGCCCATCTGTCACAGCCTGTTTTCAGAGTAGTTACAGAGCAGAAAATTCTAAATTTCATGACAAGAAGTGTAATGGCATGAAGAAATTTAGACAAATCTCCAAGATCCTGTTAAGCGCAAGCATTCTAATGCAAACGACAATGATTTGAAGAATTGTATATTGCGATAGCGCATGGACCAATGAGGAAAGCAGTACTGCAAGCTTGGGTGTGGCATAATTGTGACGGATACTGCAACTGTGAGCAAAAGTCAAACAGTAATACAAAAGTTACATACGCAGGAGAAAAATATATAAAGTAAGGCAAATAGAAGGGTACATTCATTATCTATGAGAACTGTTTAGCAAAGCACAAAATGCAATGCAATGTTTAAGGAAAATATACATTCAGTATGACAAGTAATTGCAAATAGTTATCTATTTTTAGACAATAACTCCAATATTATTACGATATTAAATTAAGACCAAGTTGTGATTAAAATGATGAAACAATCATTTTGAGTTGAAAATGATGGGTAAATTCTGGATGCATTGAATTGTACTTTCTTAGAAAAAAAAAAAACATAACATTTTAAATATTGCATTTCTGCAAATAAGACTTTCTTTTGTTAAGAAGCATACTTACTCGAAAATCATTTGGAAAATAAAAGACAGTGTTACATCTACACTCAGTTTAAGAGGTGTTGTAACTGCATGAAGCTTCTAATTCCACTGGTAGTATTGAAGAAATGCTGACTTTTTTCCCCAAAGCTATTTTGTTAAGTACTTCATACATTTTTAGCAACAGAATACTGTGCAGAAGAATTCAATCTAAAATATGTTGCTTCAGTTAATTTAATAATATTTATTGAAATGTTTAAATATGTCTCATAAATTCCCGAAGAGAAAAAAATAACACTCCACAATGTTGTTTAGAAAAGCAGAAGTTTGCAATCACTTCCTACTTGGCAGTTATTTTTTAAAGAAAATTGCTGGTAAAAAATTTTATATGAAGTCTTGTTCATAGTGGACGTATATTTTTGTTATAGTATCATAAGAAAATAGGAACAAGTCTTATGGTAGCTGGGTTAAAGACAAATGTAGATTTAAATGTGAAGCTGAAAAATTGTTTGTGTGCTTGTGTGCATGTATTTTTCAGAGAATATACATTTTAACTGATTTGCTGCCTGCCAGAGAGCAATATATCTCCCAAGATGCTGCAGTAATGCCTTATGATAGAAAATAAGGCAGTAATTGCCTTCCTCACAAAACAATATCCATTTCCATGTCTTCTATTATGTCATTGTTAGAGATTTAAAGTAGAGGTGATCATAGTAGAGTCAACCAAGTAGGCAATCAGAATTTTTTTTCAAATATGCCTTTTATCTAAATTTGTGTATCATTTAAAAGCTTCTAGTAGGAGACCACAAAATATGGCTGCTTGGAAAACTACTTGTGCAATCACTGAGAGAATGATACACATCTGCATAATTCAAACCAATTGCACAAATTCAAAAAGAAAACTTGCATCCCCATTCCAGCATGACCTCTCATCTCACATAAAATGACTCTGCAGTTGTACA